>NC_056618.1:13490089-13490847 GCF_018340385.1 Cyprinus carpio
TTTTTATTCATTTTTTTGTTCAATCATTTAATTTAGATGTATTTCTATTATTTTCTGCCCTTTTTAATTATTTCGTTTATAAAAAAAAAAGAGTACTAACATGTACAGTAAAGTACAATCAAATCATTATAATATAATCACATTGCACTTGAATAAAGTTAAAGGTGTAATCTGCCGATTGTCCTGCAGGTGACCGCATAAATCTGTTCTTATGTTGCACTTAGGGATTTATTATTACTCCAGAGCACTCATAGATCTATGATTAATTTCAAGTGCTACTTAAGTTACGATGCGTTTGAGAAACAGACCGTAATATTAAGATCAGTAGTACAATTGTTTTTATGAGCTTTTGGGAGACACATCACTGACTCTCTGATAAAGAGAAAGAAATAAAATGTTGTAGAAATAAACACGTTAAGAATCCGTAGAAGCGTAGGACTCTTATGTTTTTAGGACTCTTCTGAAGACTCTTATTATCGACCAATCAGCGGAGAGGGGCGTTTCATTCCCGCCCACGTGTAGAGATCGAATATTCAAGTTGTTTATTCGTTTTCTGTCCCTGAACGTAAAAACGAAAAAATTAAGCTGAATTCTTGATTTTTCGTTTTGTTTAAATGAATAAAAAACGAAAAATGTGCCGAAAAATATATTTCAATATTAAATCAAAAAACTAATTATACGAAGGTACACGGACCCTTTGAGCTTTGTAACTTTGCAGATCTTTTTTATGCTCAAACAGCAACATTACAGACTAACTA
>NC_056618.1:13491055-13507528 GCF_018340385.1 Cyprinus carpio
CACCAGTAGTAAAAATATACTTGAACAATACCATAATATACTAATAATAGCGTATTGTTTTGTTGTAGACATTGGTTTCATTTACTAACCTCGCGTGAACACACAGATCATTATTGACTTCACAACAATAATAAAATAGCTATAACATTTGTTCTAATTATATTTTTTTTTTTAGGTTAGTAGGGTTAAAAATTAACGAGGGCTGGGTAAGTACGTACCAAATTCACAGTAAGGGGGGCAATATTTAATTTAGACCTGCTGATTATATTAGATTTAATTTGTATGTGTGTGTTTCCTAAAAAGCATGTAGCATTTTAACCAGTCACACATTTCTGTTGAGCTTTATATGAATGTAGTGGAGAATCCAGAAGTGTTTGAATTAGGCAGCGCTGCAGGAAATACCAGAGACTTTGTTCAGTGCATGACTACACACTCACTGACTCATCAGAACCATAGAGAAACAAACAGAAGTGCTGATACTGATCACAAACAAGATTCTTTTTTGCAGTCCAGACGACTTCATTGATTAGAATGGTTTTTTGCAAGAGGACATAACTGTTTACTAGTCACTGACTGACTTTAGAGAAAAAAGTTTGTTTTTTTCATGCTACTAAAATAACTAATTAATTGATATTGATTTTATAATATGATTGTGCATTGGACGAATGGATGAATTTGAACCCAATTCTTACTTTCAATTCATGTTTAATTTTTTGTAGACTTTCAGACAGTATCAGTGAAAGAAAGTTGCATAAAAGCTCTATCACCAGCTCTGAGAGATCAAACCCTTCACACCTGATAGGCTGGATCTCACAGGAAATGATCTGGACCATCAGGAGTGGAAGCAGCTCGAATGATTTACTACAGGATCCAAACTGTCAACTCAAGACTCTGAGGTGAGACCTGATGAAATAATACAAAATAAAGTGCAGGCAATTTATTTATAAAATATTTCATTAATACATTAAAAGTAATCACCCTTTTACAGTGTTTCAGGAGGTCAGATGTGTTGTTTATTTCAGGAAATGAAGTTTACTTCATCTTGCCTATAACTATAAGGTTTTTGGGTCCTGCTGCAGATGAGGCCGTCAGTATGTGACTGAATTTGTGGGTAAAACCCGTAGTTTTACTGGAGAGGGCTGTATCGAGTGGACAATGACTAGGAGACACAGGAGGGAATCAGATCTATGCCTCTACTGCAGGAAAACACTGTAATCAACACATGATGTGAGTGTGAGTTTTTTCATTGTTACAAGGGACACTTTTAAAATTCTTGCTGCTGGTGTTTTTATGTGTCTTCGTCATCAATCAGCAGTATTTTGGTCAACTGTCCAGCTAAAACATACTGTAAATACATCAGAATTAAACTGAAGTTGGTTCTCTTTATGCAGTCTGAAGAACAACTGTAACAGCAAGAAAGGTCTTGTCATGTTTTGGTTGCCAGCTCTAAATTTCAAACCCTTCACTCTGACAGAGCTGGCTCTGAGTTGAGAATAAACCTAGGAAACCCATGGATGAATGATCATCTTCGTCTCTGTTTGGCACTGGTACAGTGTAGACTGAAAAGCTGACGTAGTAGTATTTTAAAAGTGTATCCCATTAATTACCCAGACTCTAAGGGACCCACCACAGTTTAATAGTTTTTGAAAATATTTTACACTTCTCATCAGGGACTGCACACTTAATCAAATAAACTCGGACAGTGTTATATGGGTTAGATGCAGTTATCAAATCGCAAAAGTCTAGCAGTTTAAGTAACTATTACAGTCTGCTAGGGCCAATGCTTAAGAGTGAAGTGGATTGGTACATGTGAACAGGTCATGAGTTAGTGTCAATAAATCTTGTTCTTCAACCCGCATCACATTACTGGAGAAGAAGCACCACATCTTTTAAAAGTCATATCTGTTTTTGTTCTACTGGGTGTTCACACACTGGTGGCATATGAAAAAACACATATGAGATGTTTTTTCGTTTATTTAATTTGTACATGCAACCGTTCCGAAACCAACGCTGGGTAACAGATCCGGCCTGTGCATAGAGGCGGAGAGAGTTAACGGGGTCATTTCGTGCGCACATTAGTGGACCATTTAAGTGATAAGCGTGCATCAGTTGCTTTTATTAGGGTTCGTACGGTCATAAAAAACCTGGGAAAGCCATGAAATTTTAAAATGGCAATCTCATTTCACAAATCTATGTATAATAGAGTTATATTTATTCAGGTCCTGAATTTCAGTGGGGGATTGTCTGTATATCGAACAGGGGCGCCTGCAGGATTTTTTCCGAGGGTATGAGGGTTTTTTTTTTTTTTCTGTTTTTTTTTTCGCTTTACTGAGCGGACAAATGATCAGTGAGAGCAGAACGAATGTCACATGTTTTTTTAAATTCAACAAAATGGGAAAATACATTTATCAAGTGTATGCTCACAGAGGAAAAACAACAGAGAACAAAAACAGTGTTGTCCCGGTTCTTGTCCAACTGTTTTATCAGAATTACCAGCCCGAGTCCGACCATCATTCGGAACTTTTAAAAGGTCTGACTTTTATGTGTACACTCACAATATCAACAAAAACATTGTGCTTTTATAAATAATAAAGAAAGGGAAAACAAACAGGAGGCGCTTTCTAAGGCTCATCTTGGCAGAAGGAGCACTTCAAAAAATCTCGCAAATACAGGTCTATAGAAAGCTTGTCAGTTATTACCTTTAAAATAAAAGCTTATCATTTAATTTCTAATCAAAAGCACTCTAATCACAAAAACTCTTTCATTTATGTAATCCGTAAAGATGCATTTCTTGTAAAGGCCGTCCAATTAGCAGATGTGAGTCAGGAATGAAGGGCAACTTCATTTTTGCGACACTGGACTAGTTTATCAAAAATAATTTAAATATGTTTTCTTACTATTCCTGTTCTCTACCCTTTTCCATATTACAAGCACATTCATGGAAATTACTTTTTGCGGGTCTCTGCAGCAAGCTTTAGCAGACTGTGTTGCTTTTATGACTGAATGCAGATCTCCCCTCAGCTGTGTTGCTGAAGGTACTTGTGCTTGCTGCTGCTGAACACTAAAACACCCACTGACCGGTCTTTGATTAAGTAAAGTCTGTTAGCACAAAGTCTGGCCCGTTGAGGCAAAAGTTAGGGATGTTCATTTCGGGTAATTTTCCTGACTGACAATCGACTCTCGTTTAACAAAATTAAAAGGTTAAATTAGATCGAAATGAATTAAAACTTAGTGCATGCACAAATAGCAGCACAAACATCAGAACTATTCACATATCGTCACATCACGCACCTGCAGCGCATCTGTGTATGCCAAAATAAATTTGCCACACCAAATAAAAAAAACTGCACGACAAGACTACACTGAGTTCTGTTTCACTTTTGTGACCATGCTACATGTTCAAGGAAACAATATGATTGTGAACACTATTTTATAGCTATTTTATTATTGTTGTGAAGATAATAATAGATAACCTATGAATCGTGAATCGAATCGCTGCCTACCTAAAGATTCACAGCCCTAGGGACTAGTGTGAGTTATGTCTTCTCTTTCTTTGGTGTGTGTTTTTTTTTGCCAAAAACCATTCTAATCAATGAAGCTGTGATCATGGACTGCATAAAAAAAGAAATTAGTTTACATTCGTATCAGCACTGTTTTTTTGTTTCTTTGGTCGAATGAGTCATTGAGTGTGTGTCCTGCACTGAACAAAAACTCTGGTATTTCCAGCGCTTGCCTAAATCTAAACCTTCTGGATTCTCCCTACCGAATTCATACGCTCAAACTGTAAAAATGTATGTGTGATTGGTTAAAATGCTACATGCTTTTTTAGGGAAACCTGCATAAAAAATGATGAATCTGATATAACGATCAAGCAGTGCTTCTCTAAATTAAAAATATTTTGCCCGATTACTGTGAATCTGGTAAGCCATTTTTGCCCAAAGCCCTCGTTAATTTTTACCCTACTTTGGGTGTGGTATAATTCATCCATAATCTAGGAAAAAAATATTAATTGTGAACAAATGTTATAGATATTTTATTATTGTTTGTAAGATAATAATGGACTTTTGTGTTGTCTACACAAAGGTTAGTGAATGAAAACCACTGTCTACAACAAAAACATACGTTATTATAAGTATTATGGTATTGTTCAATTATTTTTACTACTGGAGGTGAACCGATATTAAAGAATAATATTGCGGTATAGCTTGTGGTGGTGAGTGCAGCTGCTGGTGAAATGTATCTCCACTCACTCAGATCTTCAGATTTTATTTTATGCATGTTTTCCTAAAAAAAAAGAAAAAGCATTGTAAGAAGCCTGTTTCCTAAAAAGCATGTAGCATTTTAACCAATCAATGCATGACACAACACTCACTGACTCATCAAACCAAGAGAAACAAAAAAGAAACAAAAAAAAAAGTGCTGAATACGAGTGTGCGAAAACAAGATTCATTTTGCAGTCCAGACAGCTTCATTGATTAGAATGGTTTTTTGCAAAGAGGGACATAACTCACACTAGTCACTGATGACAAAAAAGTGCTTTGTTTTTTTTCTGCTATGAATTAATAAGTAATTCAATGCTGGTCGCGGACCAATCAAAGACGCTATACTACAGGGACTGTTTTGATCACGTGGACTGGGACAGTGTTTCTGGGCAGCGTCTGATGACGGAACAGAGACCTACTAAGAATCTGTAACGTGTTTCATCAGGAAGTGTGTAGAAGATGTAGTGCGATTCCTTGTATTCTGCCCTCATGATTTTAACAAATATATAAAGTCTTGGTGTGACTAGCAACCATCAGGAAATTACTGTATGAAGATTTTTTATGTTACAAACTCAAGAATAAGTAGGCATTGGACAAAATTACATATCGTATGGGTAACACAGCACATGTGGGCCACAAAAAATGAGAAGAGTAGAAAACTGGCAAAAGAGTCACACCCGATCAAAAAAGCTACAATATTCACAAAAACACAAAGGGAAGATTTAGTACCTTGAAACCAGATATATGGAACAATGGCAGCCAGCCTTGCCTACATGAAATGGAGACATCCTGTCCAGACGAATAGCAATAGGGAAATAGGATGGAAAGTAAGAGACAGGGGGAAGAGGAAGGAAGAGGGGCAACAATAAACAGACTGAGTATTGGAGACAAACCGCGAGCTTAACAAGAAATACTCTTCATATTATGGAAACACAGACCAGCAGGATTATGTGATGATTGTCCAGGAGGAGGAAACAATTAATCACATCTTTATATCATGTAAGAATGTTACTAGAGAGTGGCAAGAGTTCCAGAATCAGCAGCTACGGCAATAGGTATATTAGAATAGGATAATGTTTAAAATATCGTAACATATGGGAATAAATGACCAGAGGACGGAGATATTTGGTTTAAGAGTCTAAGGAGAAATGGCTAGAAACAAGAGTTTAATATAATATAAAAAATTGAGTAAGCTAGAGTGAGACCAACAGAAGGGAGATGGAAGAGGAGACTGAGAGAATCTGTACATGATAGCACAAATAGGGATATGGGTATGATTATTGGAAAGTAATGAAAGTTATGGAAAGTAAGGAAAGGGAGGGAGCCAAGGAACCCAAATAGGAGTAATCAATAATAGGGAAAGAGCCCAAGGAGAGATAGGAGAAAGGAACAAGAAAAAAGATAATAATAACAAACAATAGGGAAATAGGGATAGGCAACACAACACACAGGACAACAAGGAAAAAAATAAACCCAAGTCTCATGATAAAAAAGACAGGAAGAGTGAAGTTGTTGGTATAATTTGCTTCCAGACGGACGGATTGATTTTGGAACACAGCGAGGGAGGGGTGGGAGTGGCTGAGCGATGCTAAACAAAACTCTTCATAATTATAGGAAAGAAAACACACCCAACACGGATTATGTGATGACTGTCCAGGCAGGACGGGCGTGCAGGCGGAAACAGGAAGGACACCAAATCGGCCGGCCAGGCGGCGGAAGGAACCCAGAGGCCCGGAGGAAGGCAAGGGACGGCAAGACGGCACACTTAGGAAGGAGGAGGAAAGGAAGAGGAAAAGGGGAAGAACAACAAAAGGAAAAGGAAAGGAAAAAAGGAAAAGGAAGGAGGAGATGGAGGAAAACAAAAAGGAAGGGAATAGGAAAGGTAGGAAAGGAGGGTTGGAGGAAACAAGTAATCACATCTTGGAAGGAGGGAGGAAAACAATTTAAAAGAGGAATAGGCAAAACAAGTAAATCAATCTTTCTTATCATGTAGAGAAAGAAGAAAAATGTTAAGATTACCTAGAAAGGCAACAAGGAGTTCAAGACCATCAGCTACGGCAAATAGGTTATAAGAAATATAATGTTAAAAAAAATATAGGTGATAAGTGTTACAAACATATGGAAAAGAAATAATAATGACCCAAGGACGGAGGATTAGCTGCGAGAGCGGATGTGGAGAGTTGATGAAAGGGGGAGGAAGATTTATGTGTTAATTTATCTAAGCGGGAGGGGAAACTGGACTAGAAAGCCTCTGAAAAGAAGAGTAAGTAGGTTTGAAATAAAAATAAGAAAAAATTGAGTAGTAAGGGTTATGAACGGGGTATGTAGACATAAAGATGATCAGCCAGTTTACATAGGTAAGCAGTTAGTACAGTAATGCAAACACTAGGAGATAGTGTTCCGACACCAAACAAAACATCCACATGTCTACCCAACGCCCCCACACAAAAGAAACAAAAAAAGAAACCGTGGTGTTTAATATTAAATGAGCGGATATGGTTTTCGAACGCTATTACAAAATCTAAGCTTGTGAAATTAGCAGCTTTATTAGCATTGACAACTCTGAGCTAAACAAAACTCTTCATGTTATAGGAAAACACCCGACAAGATTATGTGATGAATGTCAGGAGGAGGAAACAATTATGTAAGAAATATATCCTAGAAAGGCAAGAGTTCAAGAATCAGCTACGGGAAATAGGTATATTAGAATATAATGTTAAAATATAGTAACATATGGAAATAATGACCAAGGACGGAGATATTTGTTTAATTTTCTAAGGAGAACTGGACTAGAAAGAAGAGTTTAAATAAAATAAAATAAAATTGAGTAAGCTAGAGTGAGACAACAGATGGCAGTAATGCAACACTATGGATGTAGTGCCGACAAAAACAATCCACATCTACCCCAACCAAAAACGTGGATTAATAGCGATGTTCGAGCAGCCTTGTCAGCGCAGACAATCACTTTTAAATCCGGAAACGCTGATGATCGCAAACAAGCCAGTTACGATCTCAGGAAATCCATCAAAGCCGCAAAAAAACTATACAAAAACAAAGTTGAAGAACAATTTAACACCAACGATGCAAGAGGCATGTGGCAGGGAATCAATAACATCACAGACTTTAAAGGGAATAAACCAGCTACTGTGAACATTGCCTCCTCTCTACCGGACGAGCTTAATAACTTTTATGCTCGTTTCGAGGCTCACACACACTGCCCACACAGAGAGCGCTCCCGCAGCTGCTGCAGAAGATGTGAGTGCACTCTTCGTCTCTGTCGCGGATGTAGCCCGATCCTTCCGACGGGTGAATATCCGGCAAGGCTGCGGGTCCTGATGGCATCCCAGGCCGTGTGCTCCAAGCATGCGCATTCCAACCAGCTGTTGTTTTCACAGACATTTTCAACCTCTCCCTCTGTCTGTCTGTGGTTCCCTCGTGCTTCAAAAAATCCACCATTGTGCCCATATCAAAGAAAGATAAAATCACATGCTTGAATGACTGGAGGACCGTTGCTCTCACACCCATCTTCAGTAAGTGTTTTGAGAGACTCGTCAGAGACTACATCTGCTCTGTGCTGCCTGTCTCACTGGATCCGCTACCATTTGCATATCGCAGCAACCGTTCTACAGACGATGCTATTGCTTTCACCCTACACACTGCTCTCTCCCACCTGGAAAATAAGAACACCTATGTGAGAATGCTGTTTGTGGACTACAGCTCAGCATTTAACACCATAGTGCCTGCCATACTTGTTGCGAAGCTCCAGACTCTGGGACTAAACAGATCTCTGTGCAGCTGGATCCTGGACTTCCTGACAGGCAGAAGTCAGATGGTCAGAATGGGCAACAACACATCATCCCCGCTGACCCTCAACACTGGTGCTCCTCAGGGCTGTGTCCTCAGCCCGCTCCTGTACTCCCTGTACACACGTGACTGTACAGCCACACACAGCTCCAATGTCATCATCAAATTCACTGATGAAACAACGGTGATAGGCCTGATCACCGACAACGATGAGACGGTCTACAGAGAGGAGGTGAGCACCCTGACTAAATGGTGTCAAGAGAACCATCTCTCACTCAACATCGACAAGACCAGGGAGCTGGTGGTGGATTTCAGGAGATCGAGCAGAGAACACAAACCCATCACCAACACTGCTCCTCAGGGCTGTGTGCATATTGCACATTTTCACCTGTTGAAGTCTGTATGGTTATATGTTAATTGTTTCTGCAATTTCTGGAGCACGCTCCCAAGAATTTCACTCACCAAGGCACATGTGCTGTGGTGATGTGACAATAAAAGTGACTTGACTTGACTTGTATTGCTTAATTGATCTTGATTTTATAATATGATTGTGCAGTGGATGAATGGATGAATTTGAACCAAATTGTTATTTTCAATTCATGTTTTTATTTTTTGTAGACTTTCAGACTGCAGTATCAGTGAAGAAGGTTATAAAGCTCTGTCTTCAGCTCTGAGATCAAACCCTTCACACCTGATAGAGCTGGATCTCACAGGAAATGATCCTGGAGCATCAGGAGTGAAGCAGCTCAGTGATTTACTACAGGATCCAAACTGTCAACTCAAGACTCTGAGGTGAGACCTGATGAAATGATACAAAATAAATGATACACACGTGAATTATTTATAATATACTATAATATAATGTAATTAAATGTTTATATAATACATTATATTGTATTAAAGTGAATTATAGTATATTATATTATTACACTAATTCAGTACACAATTTGTTGTTGAAAATGATCAAAGATGAAAGATGAGATGCTGCATCTGCTGTTGTTTTGATGATAAATTTCAGCACAGTTTAGTTGTGTTAAAAGTTACAGCTTAATCAGACATTTTGTGTCACTAGATGTGCTGGTGTTCAGTAGTTTGGTGCCTCGATAGTTAACATTTATGATTGTGTTATTGTGGACATTTCTCATGAAAAACATATTCAGTGTGATTTATTATCCTGATTGTTTAAATATTACTGAATGCACTGTACATTAATTTCCATCAAGCTCAGATTCACAACACTGTAGATCTACTACAGCAGATCTATCACAGACCACAAACATGTGATGTGTGTCAGGAGAGGATCAGTGATAACACACACACACACACACACACGTCTGAACCTGCAGTTCCTCTCATAATGAGCAGAATTACTGATGCATCAACACAGACATCAGTTAAATAAAACTATCCAGAGATGGTCTGAACCCAGATCATGTTCTCTGTTAGTGGATCAGCAATCCAGTGTTTGGTGAATTCTGCTACATAATAATAGGAAGAGAGCCGGCATCAAAAGATCAACTAAATGTATCACTATGAATGCTTAGCTGTCACAAGCTAGTTATATCTTTGCTAGCTTTCCTCATCTCCTGCTTAAAAGCCAGAAAGATCTTGAGATTTTTGAGAATCATGATCTAGTGAGCTTTTGCCCCTGAGTTTCTTTTAAATAATTTACTTTTGACTTTAGTCTTTCTTAAAAATATTTGTATATTTAAATGTTCAACTGTTTAAACTTGAACTAGAGGTTTTCGTTACAAACAATGTTTGATAATCTTTAAATGTTTTGTGATGCAATGCACATTGAATTGATTCCAGCTTCATCTTCTCTTCTGCAGGTTTTTGGGTCCTGCTGCAGATGAAGGCTGTCGGTATGTGACTGGAATTGTGGGTAAAAACCTGTTACTCCTGAGAGAGCTGGACCTGAGTGAACATGAACTAGGAGACACAGGAGTGAATCAGATCTCTGCTCTACTGCAGGATAAACACTGTACACTCAACACACTGATGTGAGTATCTTACATCATTTCACATGTTACATGACTAGTAATGTTACAGTCGTCTATTTTAATTCTCATTTGAGTCCGACCCCACGTTATAAAGCTTGGAAGAGCCAGGACATTTTTTAATATAACTCTGATTATATTTGTCTGAAAGAAGAAATTCATATACATCTAGGATGGCTTGAGGGTGAGTAAATCATGGGGTAATTTTCATTTTTGGGTGAACTGAAGCACGCAGGGGTTGGAGAAAATAATGTGAACACATTAGAAATAGCCAGTATTTTATTTATGTGTTTACCATTGTTTGCCTTTAATACAGCTTCCAACCTTCTTAGAATAGATTTATACAACTTTTGAATAGACTTCAGTTAAATTTAGTCTCTAACTTCTGCTGTGACTGCTGAATGTGATCATGTTTACTGACTACAAACTGAGTTTTGAAGACTAATTTAAAAACACTGACCACCAACCAGTAACACCTCCCTCACAGATGAACTGAAGCCCTTTAATGCTTGCTTTGATCGTATAAACACAGAAGCACATCAAAGCTGAGCCCCACACGTCGACCTGCCTCTCTCCTTTTTTTTTAACCAGTGAGGTGTGCTTCTACCTGAGCAGGTGAATGCACAGAAAGAGTCTGACCCTGATGGTCTTCCTGACCGAGTGCTCAGGGTCTGCACAGAACAGCTGGCTGATGTCTTCACACACATTTTCAAGCTCTACTTGGTCCCCACCTACTTCAATTTATATATTTATATTTAAATTCATAAATAAAGTTCCATTTGCACTTCTGGTTAGATGCTGGTTAGATCTCATTAGCCGCGTTTTCACTGTTGGGCTAAAAGTGTGCATGCTACTGCAAGCCAGGGTCAGTCTGGTTTCCACTGTAGGGCTTCCTCGGGGTCAAGGGCCAGGGTGTTTTTGCCCGATGAAAACCTTGGGCCAAAGCGTGGCCAACTGGGGCTAGAGGAGTTTAGGTTAGAGGAGGTTATGAATAAATGTGGGGTTTCTCTGCGTCTGAAGAGCATCAGTGCCTCGGATCATTTCATAAATATTTCATACTTCATCAACGATTCATCAAGTGAATGGTAAATTCAGTATATCTTAAACAGTTCTGTTTATACTGCTTCGTGGCCATCGAGCATATAAACAAAATGATAATGTATAAGCTACGTGCTGGCTAGCACAGGATCTGGGGAAAATTTAACTTATTTATTTTAAATGAACTTAACTTAACTTAAAATACAGGACCCAAGACAATGCTTCTTTATAAATGAAACACAAATTTATTGATCTACTTTTAACGTTACATGGAACTACTCTAACGAACACACATACAGTTACACCTGATAAATTAATTCATTATGATCAATGTATCTCTTATTATTGTACAACATAGATGCTTTTGGATTTAAATCTTTAATGAAGCATGCAAACAAACGGCTGCTTTAATCATGTTTGTTTTGTGATCTCGCTGGTTCCAGTGACTTTATTATTATTAGTTTTCTGATAACGTCTTTGTTGGTGAAATGGAGTTGTGTGACATTGTTCCAGAGAGGTGTGTAAAGGGCAGGTTTTAATGAAGTGCTGTTGAGCTTCTGACCCGACGGTGGAAACACAGCGTGATTTTGGGCTCGGTGCTACAGGTCCGAGGCTATTAACCCCTCCGGGCCCTTTTTAAAGTGCTGACCCTGTGCTTACTCTGAACAATGGCAAAGTTGAATTTAATTTATTCTAATCACTGGTATGTAACCTTTTTTTCTATTTTTATTTTATTTTTTGTAACTGTTCACAACTGCTTTCAATTTAATGTTAGTACTTTCATAAAATGTAAAATGTCTAATTAAAGGGCACCTATTATGCAAAATCCACTTTAACATGCTGTTTGGACATAAATATGTGAGCACAACCACCCTACAATGATAAAAATCCACCCAATCCTTATTTTTTAATCTCCATTAAACCAAATCAGTCTCATTAGACCAGCTGTTCTGATTCTCTGAGCAGTGTGATGTCACATTGTTTAGGCTCCGCCCACAGCCGATGACTGACAGTCCAGCATTACCATAGTGTCTGCTCTCGGAGAGTTGTTTGGTTGTATCATAGATATGTACAGGTAGATGCCACATTCGACCGCTGCAGATACATTAAATCACCAAATCAAACACGCCCCTGCACCAAAAGGTTCTTGCCTCTATTTTGATAGCTCTGCCCCACACATACACAACCCAGGCAATGATTAGTTCTGTGAAACAAAGCAAAACCAATGTTACACCATGTCTACACCGGACATGAGCGGCGTGGCAAAATAATATAGCACTTCACAATAACAGTATGCTGTCTACAGTACACCGTAGATATATATATATATATATATATATATATATATATATATATACCTATCTATGGTCTACACTGGATGCAGCGCGGTACAACACTACAAATCCCTGACAGAAAACTGCTGCTGCATTCTATTTTTTGACATACTGACATAAATTTCAAATTATTTTCAATGGTCGCTTTGTCGCGTCCAGTGTAGACAGACTTTAGCTGTTGTAGCACGCCGTGCGTCTGATTTAGACACAGTGTTACTCACATATTGAGAAATAAACAAAGCAACCTCGTTCTCTCCACCGAAATTTACACGGGTCCTACTTCTTGCCTTAAGCCTTCTTTTGTTCCACAAATGTTTTCCTCTTGTGTTTTGTTTTTTATCCTCCATCTCTATCTTTCTGTTGCTCGTCTCAACTGATGTCCATCCTGTAGACTGAACGCTCTCTCCTCCGCATCATGAGTAGACACGCCCCTTTCTGCTGATTGTCTAAAAGTTTGTTTTGCTATTCGGCCTGATTCAGTTTTCCCGAAGCGTTTTTGAAAAAATGCTTACCCTGCCTTTAATTATCACTTGATTGATTCTGTAGTAAAAATTGCACAACGTTTTTTTATGTTTTTTCTCCTGAGTATACAGAAATCTGTAGTGATGTGCAGACCAGAATCCATTTAAGCACAAATACACAGTCATGACTTTTATTTTACACAATATGCTCAGTTTTAGACAAAAGATGAAATAGGAATTATGTGACAGAAATAAAAAGATATGAAATATTTTAATACCTTTCACACAAGTATGTTGGGAATTAAATCTTTGTTGTATTTCTATCAAGAATCAGGACAAATTGTACATAAATCATGAGAAGTGTAAATTATTTGATTAAATGAACAACTTATTTGTTTTTCGGTTTGAAGACCAAATTGTGGAAAATTATCCAAAGGTGTTTAGACACTCTTCCCCCTCTTTTTTTTTTATTTTTTTTTTTTTTTTTTTATTAAGACATTGTGACTTTATTAAATAGTTTTCTTCTATCTTCTCTCTTTCTCTCAATGTAGTTTAAGCAAACTGTGATTTGACAGATGTATTTGTTACTACAATTTTAAAATGTCTTGAAGTAAATTGATTTATTAACAGAATTTTCTTGATTTGTTACATTTAAACTATGTTTTTACATTTTTAGGGCCCGAGCACCGATGGTGTGAGGACCCTCTTGTATGTGCTTCGTTTATTATTATTAGGGCCCGAGCACCGATGGTGCGAGGACCCTCTTGTATCTGCTTCGTTTATTAGGGCCCGAGCACCGATGGTGTGAGGACCCTCTTGTATCTGCTTTGTTTATTATTATTCTTCTTCTTCTTCTTCTTCTTCTTCTTCTTCTTCTTCTTCTCCAAAATGAATCGCATTTTTGAGGGCCTAAACATGCTCGAAAAGTCCTGAAACTTTGCACCACGCGTCAGACCTGGTGAAAATTTTCGTCTGATATAGGTTTCAGAAGAGGGTGTGGCAAAATGGCTCGACAGCGCCACCTATCGTAAAAAAAATCAACAGCCCTCGAGCTGTGTTTTTCACGTACATACACGAAAATTGGCACACATATGTAAAGCATCAGTACCTACAAAAAAGACTCTTGGAGCAATATCCGAAACCCAACAGGAAGTCGGGTATTTTTAATTTTATGAGCAAATTTTGCATCATTTTTGTCATTTGCATGCCTTGTATTTTAACGAACTCCTCCTAGAGATTTTTTCAGATCAACACCAAATTTGGTATGCCTAATCTAAAGGCCTTTGCGATGTTAAATTGCGAAGATCTTGAGTTTTCGTTAAAGGGCGTGTCCATGGCGCCGTCACAAAGTTCGATGTCTCGCCATGGGAATAAAAGATGTTATAACTCAGGCATAAAATGTCCGTTCTTCCCCAAACTTCACATGTTTTTTTAAGATTCCTGGCCTGAACACATCTGAAGGCCAATATTCCATCGGGTGTGGAAAAATGGCTCTATAGCGCCACCTATACAGTTTCAACGGAGTGCGCCTCGAGCTATGTTTCACGTACATGTACGAAAATTGGTACACACATGTACCACCCCAGTACCTACAAAAAAGTCTCTTGGTACGAAATCCGAATCCCAACAGGAAGTCGGTTATTTTGAATTTTATGAGCAAATTTGCATCATTTTTGTCATTTGCATGCCTTGTATTTTAACGAGACTCCTCCTAGAGATTTATTCAGATCAACACCAAATTTGGTATGCCTAATCTAAAGGCCTTTGCGATGTTAAATTGCGAAGATCTTGAGTTTTCGTTGAAGGGCGTGTCCGTGGCGGCCTGACGAATTTTGATGATTCGCCATGAAAAATGAAGTTGCTATAACTCAGACATACAATGTCCAATCTGCCCCAAACTTCACATGTTTGATAAGACTCCTGACCTGAACAGATTGATATGCCCATATTCAGTTATAGTCATAACGCCACCTACTGGCAACAAGAATTGACATATTTTACGCTGTAACAAACTACTCCGAGAAATTTTATGACATCAATGTCTTTTTTGTGGTCAGTCTAATCTAAAGGCCTGTGCAATGTTAAATTGTGAAGATCTTGAGTTTTCGTTAAAAGGCGTGTTCATGGTGCCGTGACGAAGTTCGATGTCTCGCCATGGGAATAAAAGATGGTATAACTCAGGCATAAAATGTCCGATCTTCCCCAAACTTCACATGTTTGATAAGATTCCTGGCCTGAACACATCTGAAGGCCAATATTCCATAGGGTGTGGAAAAATGGCTCGATAGCGCCACCTATACAGTTTCAACGGAGTGCGCCTCGAGCTATGTTTCACGTTACATGTACGAAAATCGTACACACACATGTAACACACCAATACCTACAAAAAAGTCTCTTGGTATGAAATCCGAATCCCAACAGGAAGTCGGTTATTTTGAATTTTCCCTGCAAAATTGGTGTTGTTTTTGCCATTTTCAGGGGTTGTACTTTAAGGTTCTGATAGTAGAGATTTATTCAGATCAACACCAAAATTGGTCAGTGTAATCTAAAGCCCTTTGCAATGTTAAATTGCGAAGATCTTGAGGTTTCATTAAACGGCGTTTCCATGGCGGCCTTACAAATATCGATGTTTCGCCATGAGAAAGGAAGTTGTTATAACTCAGACATACAATGTCCAATCTGCCCCAAACTTCACATGTTAGATATGACTTCTGACCTGAACAGATCTACGTGCCCATATTCAGTTATAGTCATAGCGCCCACCTCCTGGCAACAGGAAGTGTCATGTTTTACGCTGTAATGAACTACTCCTAAAATTTTATGACATCAATATTTTTTTATGATCAGTCTAGTATATAAAGGCCTTTGCAATAGTGAATTGTGGAGATCTTGAGTTTTTGTTAAAGGGCGTGTCCATGGCGCTGTGACACAATTTTATGTCTCGCCAAAGGAAGATAAGTTGGTGTAACTCAGGCATAAAATGTTTGATCTTCCCCAAACTTCACATGTTCGAAAAGAGTCCTGGCCTGAACAAATCTGAAGGCTAATATTCCATTATAATGATAGCGCCAACTGCTGGCAAGAGGAAAATTGGCACATATAAATGACTTTGATATATTCCACTTATATTTACGACTTTAAATGCATATTTCTGACCGTTCACCTTTTTACTAAAGCCACACGATGGCGGTGAGCCCGGGTGCGAGGGCCCGTTCATTGCTGCTTGCAGCTTTATTTAATGTTATTGTAACGTGGTTCTATAGTTGATCCTGTATCTTAATTACATTACAAATCACAAACCTTTTTTTTTTTTTTTGTCTGACTAAAGATTCTCCAGACTTGAAATGTAACTAATATCCTCAAATCCTAGTTTTGTTTTTGTTTTAGTTTATGGCTGTGTAATTAATCATTTACTTATATTGTTTTCAGGTTTTGGCAACATTTTATTTATTGCACTGTATGGTGTTAACACATGATGAATTACTCACACATGAACATAACGTGTCTGATTCATTGTGTTTTCTCTTTCTGTCTTCAGTCTGTGGGGATGCAGTATTACAGAGAAACAGTGTCT
>NC_056618.1:13507535-13510312 GCF_018340385.1 Cyprinus carpio
GCAACCGCTACAATGAGCTCTATGACCAATGGATGGCAAAAAAACATGCCTAATAACTCAGCACTCCTGAATATAAGGAGTTTTTCACTTCCAGCCTTCAAGGACAATTTTATATCACTCATAAATGATTAAATACCAAATGTATAGTATTTATTAAGATTGATGTGATTTGGAATCAGACTATCAATGTGACTAATTATTATGCACTCAAAAGGAAAAAGCATTTTGTAATTTATTGATCTATAAGCATTTGTAAAATATTTTTTGCCTGCATTACAGCTAAGTCTCACGGTTTTTTTTAATCTTTTTATGTTTACAGTGTATAATTCTTAACCTAATTATTTAGATGTATTTGTCTGTGCCCTACAAATTGTACTAGTTTTTTTTTTTTTTTCCCTAAAACTGACAGAAAAGGATAAAGGCCACAAGGAATTTCTTAAGCTGTAATGATTCTACTTTACAATTACTAGTTACTGATTATTTTTTTCTGGTGGTTAAAGAGATGTTAACTCTCTCTCTCTCTCTCTCTCTCTCTCTCTCTGTCAGCCAGCCCCCCCCCTTCCCTCACACAGAGAGTGGCCTGAGGAGTGAGACAGATGTCCTGACAGTTTTTAATTTTCTGTTATCCATACAGTGTTGTAGAGTCGTGAAACTATGCATATTTCCTCAGAATGGCTTCTACTCTGTATGAAAAATGGTTTGAAGTGTTTGCAAGCTGCAATTTAAAGCCTAGGAATAAGTAATGTTTACTTTTTACTGTTATTTTAAAAAAAAAATCCTGCAGCAAAAGGAAACCAAATTTCAAGCTTCATCAAGAATCACATTCCCAATTTAAGTTCCTCAATGTTTTGGCATCATGAACCAGAAAGTTTGGTGTGTACCAGCAGTAATTCCTCTAGAGCAATGTACACATTATTCCTAGCTTCTATTTTCCATCCCATCACATTTCAAACCAAAAATAGCCGACTTCCATGTAGGTGCCAGCTTGAGTGACTATAAATTAGAAAGTTGTCCGTCTTGATAAGAAAAATTTATGTACCGGAGTTTGGTGTCTGTAGCTCTAGCTAACTAAACCCCTCACTTTTGACAAAAGGTGGCGCTATAGAGTGACCTCCTCCCACACGCCCTTCATGTGTGCTTTTGACATTGTCTGCTATATCATTAGGGACCGATATGTGTTTTTGAGGATTTCATGTAAATTCTGAGCAATTTTATCTGCCTCAAAATCACTAGAACAGAATATTCCAAGATTGACCGTTGCCACGGCAGCACTATATTAGATATCAATATCCCCACAACAGATTTCACGTGGTAGAGTGTTTTTAATCAGGTATTATTCTGATGAAGTTTTAGGAAACCAAAAGTGGGAGTGAAAATAAGATGCTGAATTCAAAGCATTTGAAAATGACACACTTCCTGCTGCCAGTTGGTGGCGCTTTATAACTTTGAAGCTCTAATAGTCCCATCTATGCGATCGGCATCATACACCGAACAATCCGATGAAGTTTGATCTAAATCAGAAAATGTATGTGGATGTTATTAGACATTTTTCTGTTTCTCATGTCTTTTTTTACCCTAATTTCAACGCCCGCCACGGACAAACTGTTCCGAGATATCAAAAATCCTGGCAATTTTTTCATCCCCAATGTCTTGAGATCATGTTCACCGAAGTTTAAGTGGAGAACGGGTGGAAAAACCTCAGAGGAGTATTTCAAATTCCAGAGCATGCGTTTTTTTGAAACAGCCCTGAATAGCCACTTCCTGTTAAGTGGAGCCTATGACATAGAGCGCTTAAAGTTGAAAGAGACTCAATGAGATCTATAAGTGTACAGAGTTTTATATAAATACATGCAAGTGTGTGTGAGCTATGGTTCAAGAATTCTGACTTTCTTCCAGGGGGCCAGAGAGCCCCCTGTGCCAACGCTCCTCGTCCTCAGCCTCCCGCGCGCCCTGATGGCCGCAGGTTCCAATACCGTGTGCCAATTTTCATTGAAGTTTTGAGTATGTTAAGGCTCCCCCCAAACCCCTCTCGGAAGGCCAAAAAAATAAAAATATTAATAGCCATAGCTGCAAGCAGCTTTAGGGTCCAAGAACATTGGTTTGTGTAGATGATGCAGTTACACAATGAACGGTCTCTTTCAAGTAAATTATGTCCTATGTGAGTACTATTATATGCAATAACATGAAAATAGAAAAAACTAATATATTGTCCCTTCTGTTCTTTTTTCTGCAATGTGTGTGATAACTTGAGAAATATGTTGTCAATATAATTAAACTAACAAAAAATAAATGGTATTTAGGAGCTGATAGCTTCTTGCATAATTACTATATTGGGCTTTAATAAACGTTTATGAAAAAAGAAGGGTGAATGTATATTGCTTTTTAGATTTATGTTACCTAAATGAAACATTTTCAAGTCTTTGAACAGATCTTGAAAAGTATTTGTTGTCGCTTTGCAGAAACACGCCAGTCTGAGTGCGGCCAACATTAGCATTGTGCCTCGTTCATGTTTTAAACAACATTATGAATTGGCCAACTATTTTTGTGATTTGATTATAAATATTTAATGATTAGTTTACTGATTATATACCCACATTAAATTTACTGATTCTGTATCTTATTTCATGCTTAATCATGAGTTTAATTTTCAATTTACATTTTTAAGCAGTGTTGAATAATATTATGATTTGCTAAATTTTTTTTTGTTTTGTTTCTTTTATTTATTTTATTTTTTTTAGGATTTACATTTAAAAAAATTAGCCTACTTCAAACATTTT
>NC_056618.1:13510629-13510924 GCF_018340385.1 Cyprinus carpio
AACGTCCTCTGGCGATCGAGAGATCGATGTTATTCTGCCCTTAGACTGTTTCGCGCTGTCAAATAGTATTTCTTTTCACATTTAAACAGCTCAAAAACACCTGAAATCAGCTCTTGTTGTGTTCTAATGGGTGGATTGTGTGCATTCGCGGTAATATTTTGTTTTAAAAAGCTCTTAAAACTATAAAAATGCTTTTATTGTGACCTCGTTGTATCAATTATTAATGAGAGCTGACCCGGTAATAATAACATATGTTTGTTTAGCTTGTCAGTGTGAATGAAATGTGTATTTATTT
>NC_056618.1:13511923-13557371 GCF_018340385.1 Cyprinus carpio
TCATCTTCAGTCTCTCTTCACAGCAGTTCAGTCAGTGTACTGTTGAGTAATGAATTACTCAGGGAATTGGTTTATTTGAAATCCAGAGGGGAGTGTCAGCCATGTTAAAAAAAAGTTTAACATTTTAAGTCATTTGGGGATTAATGCTTATTTGTTGACGCGAACCGTTCAAACGATCAGTTCGATTTGGTGAACTGGGTCAAGAAGATCGGATTACAATCGAGTGTTAATCATTCGTTGAACCGGAGATCACTAAACGCAGTGTTGTGGCGCGCTCATAAACAGACCCGGGAGAGCGAAGTCAATGACTGAATAAAGTAGTAGTTTTTGATATTTTTGGACCAAAATGTATTTCTCGATGCTTCAAAAAAATTCTAACAGGACCCTCTGATGGTCACCATGGACTACTTTGAAGATGTTTTTATTACCCTTTCTGGACCCGTGGACATGTATACCGTACATACATTCTCAATGGAGGGACAGAACAGATCTACTCGGACTAAATCTAAAATATCTTATACTGCTGTTCGAAGATGAACGGACGGGTCTCACGGTGTGGAGACGACATGAGGGGTGAGTCATTAATTGGACATTAATTTTCATTTTTGGGTGAACTATCCCTGTTAAAATGAACGTAAACTCAGTGGGAATACTCAACCCAAAAAAAACAAGAGACATGAGAGAGATATCTATAGAAAGCCTGACATGTCTACTTTTAAAACTAAACAAGTGCTGCCGGAAAACAAATATTCTGTGATAAAGTAATCCATATGCAAACAACCGCCGATGTCCGTTTTTCACGTCTCACTTTCATTATCTTCTAATGTGAGCCCACGCCCCCGAGCGCCTTTCAGATTCAAATGTTTCACTGAAGCGCGTTGTTGAATACGCCCACACAACAGAAGACAACGCAGCGAGATTGTTCTTAAAGTTTTTTTATTTTACTGTTTGCTTGCACGATGAGAGGAATAATAAGACCGTATTTCACCCCAAAAAGATTGTGATGTGGTTGAGGATTTGAGATTTGGATTTACTCAGTAAAGAAAAAAAGAATGAAGGCACTTTATTCAGCAGAGATCATAAACATGAGTAAGTCTCTTATTTATTTACTATACTTGTACTAGTTTTCACATAACGTGTAAAACATTTACTAGTTAGACTTTTTCCAAAGACTTTTTCAAAACTAATAATTCCTGACTAAATGTATAATCAAGTGAAAATATTATGAAGTTTCAATAAACACTATACACTACTATACCATTAAAAAAGCTTGATGTAAATAATATAAATGTAACAATAAATGTAACAAAACATTGCTGTTCTTTCAATTTATCCCCCCTAAAAAACCTGAAAAAAATATATCTCAGCTCTTTTCAACATTAATAATAATAATAATGATAATAATAACAATAAAGTTTTTTTTTTTTTTTTTGTAGAAAAATAAGATTGTTTAAAAGGATTCTGAAGGATTGTGTGACTGGAGTAATGATGCAAAAAAAAATTCAGTTTGAAAAGTCAGGGCTTTGATTGTTCCTAATAAAAAACTGTTTAACTGCACTCACAAGTGAATATTAAATTATGTTATGGGATAATTAAATACATTTCTAAATAAACTACAAACATAAAATTATATACATTTATTTTGTCCTCACATTCTTTCTTGTAACTCATCCCTCTCAGTGACACAGCTGAATGAACTGGCTCATTATGCAGCTCATTATGCAGGCCTTTGTCTTCTCAGGTGCTGAATTCATGATAGTTGACGCCTACTCGCATATGACTTTTACCAACAAAACGTTTGTCTTAGAAAATTTAAATCAATATATTGTTTTCTGTAAGTGGGAGTAAACAAGCTGATTTTCACATCATTTAGAAAAAAAAAATTCTAGGCTACAAGCTCCAGTTCTCAAAAGTCCCGGGAACCAATGTTCTGTATGTGTTTTATTGCCTTATTCACGTGATGTAAACATTTTTTAGTTTTACACTAACCACGCATAACATTTTTTTCTCAAAAACACAATCATGTACATACATGCTGCTCACATTATTATTATAGCCTAGTTTGTGCTGATTACAGTGAGATTAGACTTTAGCCATTTAGATATTTATAAGAAACTGAAAAAAGCACAAATGTCAGGGCATGACAAAACTTCTCCAGGCCCCAAAAATACCCTTAGACTCCAGAGGGTTAAAAGTGTCCTTGTAACAATGAAGATACTCACATCAGTGTGTTGAGAGTACAGTGTTTATCCTGCAGTAGAGCAGAGATCTGATTCACTCCTGTGTCTCCTAGTTCATGTTCACTCAGATTCAGCTCTTTCAGGAGTAACGGGTTTTTACCCACAATTCCAGTCACATACTGACAGCCTTCATCTGCAGCAGGACCCAAAAACCTGCAGAAGAGAAGATGAAGTAAACTTCATTTCAGAAATAAACAACATTTGACTCTGAAACACTGTGAAAGGGGAGGATTTACTTTAACTGTATTAATGAAATATTTTTTATAAATAAATTGCCTGCATCTTTATTTAGCATTATTTCATCATGTCTCACCTCAGAGTCTTGAGTTGACAGTTTGGATCCTGTAGTAAATCACTGAGCTGCTTCACTTCTGATGGTCCAGGATCATTTCCTGTGAGATCCAGCTCTATCAGGTGTGAAGGGTTTGATCTCAGAGCTGAAGACAGAGCTTTATAACCTTCTTCACTGATACTGCAGTCTGAAAGTCTACAAAAAATAAATTGTGAATTGAAAGTAAGAATTGGGTTCAAATTCATCTAATCATCCACTGCACAATCATATTATAAACACTTTTCTTGTCATCAGTGACTAGTGAGAGTTATGTCCTCTTGCAAAAACCATTCTAATCAATGAAGCTGTCTGGACTGCAAAATGAATCTTATTTGCATCGTATCAGCACTTTTTTTTGTTTCTTTGGTTTGATGAGTCAGTGAGTGTGTGTCATGCACTGAACAAAACTCTGGTATTTCCAGCGCTGCCTGATCTAAACACTTCTGGATTTTCCACTACATTCATATGCTCAACAGAAATGTGTGTGATTGGTTAAAATGCTACATGCTTTTTAGGGAACACACATAAAAATGAAATCTGATATAATGTCAGCAGGTCTAAATTAAATATTTTGCCCCATTACTGTGAATCTGGTATGCCATTTTTGCCCAAAGCCCTCGTTAATTTTTAACCCTACTTTGTTGTGTATAATTCATCCATAATCTAGGAAAAAATATAATTGTGAACAAATGTTATAGCTATTTTATTATTGTTGCGAAGATAATAACGACTTTTGTTTGTCTACACAAGGTTAGTGAATGAAAACCACTGTCTACAACAAAAACAATACGTTATTATTATTATTATGGTATCGTTCAATTATTTTTACTACTGGAGGTGAACAGATAAAGTAATAATATTCCAGTGATTGCTGTGGTGTTGAGTGCAGCTGCTGGTGAAATGTACTCACTTCAGTATCTTCAGCTCACACACAGGGTTCTTCAGTCCCTCACAGATCTCTTTGACTCCTGAATCCAGCAGACGACTGTTGTTCAGGTTCATCTCTTTCAGGATGGTTTTGGAGGAGAGAACAGTAGCTAGAACTGAACAGCTTTTCTCTGTCAGCTCACAGTTATTCAGCCTGAACACAAAAAACAGCATTTCAGTCAGGACCACTTTTCCTCAAGTGTATTTATTACAGTTATATTGCATACTGTTAGTGTTGGGGTTGAAGGAGGGAGTTTGATTGTGAGCAGCGATGCGATAGAAGAGGTGCTGAAAGAATAGAATTAAATGGAGCGCTGTGATAAGTGTCAAGACTGGATTGGTGTGAGCTTGACTGACGTGGTCTGTCTGAACTAAACACCATGCTTGATTATATTATTATTCAGCACAATATTCAACACACATCAGATCACCAGCTCTTCATATCTGATCACACATGTGACTGACAGTCTTTAATAATGAATAATCAAAGAGGTTTCAGTGTATAAATCATGTTCACTCACATTATTTTCTCCAGTTTGCTGTGAGAGTCCATCAAAAGAGCAGAGAGTTTCTCTCCCATCCAGATCTCCTAATTTATCTTCACTCAGATCCAGTTCTTTCAGTAATAATGGACTTTTACCCAGAACTCCAGTGAGATACTCACAAGCTTCCTCTGCAGCAGGACTTTTCAAAAACCTACACGAAGCACATAAGGATTTCAGATCATTTATATTTTTACATTATTTTTGCTACAAATTCTGTTGCGTGTGTGTTGAATTTCTCTGAACTGCTATTTAAAGGGGTGCTATTATGCTTTTTCACTTTTTCAACTTTAGTTAGTCTGTAATGTTGCTGCTTGAGCATAAAAAAGATCTGCAAAGTTACAAAGCTCAAAGGGTCTGTGTACCTTCCTATAATTATTTTTTTGATTTAATATTGAAATCTGAAAAATGAAAAAAAAAAAAAAAAAAAAACGGCACATTTTTCGTTTTTCATTCATTTAAACAAAACGAAAAATCAAGAATTCAGCTTAATTTTTTCGTTTTTATGTTCAGGGACAGAAAAAGAATAAACAACTTGAATAGTCGATCTCTACATGTGGGCGGGAATGAAACGCCCCTCTCTGCTGATTGGTCGACCAAACATTACAAGATAATAAGAGTCCTAAAAACATAAGAGTCCTACGCTTCTACGGATTCTTAACGTGTTTATTTCTACAACATTTTATTTCTTTCTCTTTATCAGAGAGTCAGTGATGTGTCTCCCAAAAGCTCATAAAAACGATTGTACTACTGATCTTAATATTACGGTCTCAAACGCATCGTAACTTAAGTAGCACTTGAAATTAATCATAGATCTATGAGTGCTCTGGAGTAATAATAAAGCCCTAAGTGCATCATAAGAACAGATTTATGCGGTCAGCTGCAGGACAATCGGCAGATTACACCTTTAACTTTATTCAAGTGCAATGTGATTATATTATAATGATTTGATTGTACCTTACTGTACATGTTATTACTCTTTTTTTTTTTTTTTTATAAATGAAATAATTAAAAAGGGCAGAAAATAATAGAAATACATCTAAGTTAAATGATTGAACAAAAAAAATAATAAAATAAGTAACGTAGGAAACATGCTTCAAAAACTGGGGGAAAAAAATCTGTCAATGACTTGCTGACGTGCACGAAAACCAGCCATGTATTGGATCTGGAAATAACGTCTCTCTCTCTCTCTCTCTATTATTATTATTATTATTATTATTATTATGTAAAGTATAATATTATAGACTATACCATAATAATATAATATAATTGTTATTATATCTGAGTTGTCTGGAACGCAGCATTAGGTTAACATTTAAATAAACGAGCGTGTACTACGATTACGAGCCATTCTATAGGGTGACATTTTAGCACTTGACAAATGGATAGCGACTCCTAAGTAGCACTTAAGGCACGGCTATGTGCTATTGCGTTAAGTGCATTTTTGGGAAACGCACATGAAACAATAGCGAACAACCGTAAAATGGCTCGTAGAAAACGCTCTTAAGGTCTAAGATCAATCGTTATGGAGAAAGCCCAGATTAACGAATGGCTTGAAACAAACCGTACAGAGGCAGAGCCTACAGAGCTTTCTTTTGTGTATGCATAAATTCTGCAACCTAACAGTGAAACATTTAGTTTATCTCATAAATATTAATCTACTTCACACCTGCACTCACAACTACCTACAGGGCAAAATATGTCAAAATTTATAAGGCATCTGTAGCCTATACGTGCATTGAGCGACCATGCATGGTCCTCTCCAAAAACGTACCCATATAGCTCACAAAGTTATGACAAAATTATATCCCAATATATAATTTCATGATGATAGATTTCCCAGGATTCTGCAATGTCTATTTTGTTTAAATAATATGTGTGTTAAGTCTCTGCATTGTTCCAAAGACGGCTCTAGTTCTCAACTGAATGTGCGGGAGAAGCATCACTAAATTTGGCCAAAGAAATCCTGTTAAAATCAACATTTTTCTCTATTAAATTGTGCAATTTTCAAATGTTTGTTAAAAGTGCAAAAATTAACAAAAATCTGAAACTCGTCAATATTTAACCCAGTCCTGAACCTGGAGAACCATGTTCTGCAGAGTTCAGTTCCAACACACTTGCTTGGACACTGCTACTGATCCTGAAGACCTTGCTTAGCTTAGGTGTGTTTTTTTGGGGTAGCTGAACTTTGCAGGACACTGGCCCTCCAGGAGCAGGACTGAGAGTCCTGACATTAGCTCTTTACATTCAGTGCATGTGATTTATCAACACAGAGTACATCTTAAAACATACAGCTCATGAAAAATAAAAGTTCCAGATGGACAAACATTAAATGCATAAACCAGTGTGAATAAACTATATCTTAAAATAAATTTGGATGGGAATGGAAAGTTTTAAATAGTTGTACAGCTTGAAATGTTAAGTTTATTCTTGTACACAGATATGGCATATTCATGGCAGTACACATTAAATTCATGTATTTATTTGTCATTTAAACTGATGTAAACAGAAATCATGTCGCCCCCTCTAGTGGACATTAAGTGTTAAGGCCTTCATTGCTCAGATAACAAAAGTCACTAGGATTTTTTGAGAAGGTAAAAGTCTGACCAGTTATACAGCGACGAGTCAGACAAGTCTGAAGATCTGAGCTGAATTTGGTAAAACATTAAAGTTCAAGTCGGTGTCAATTACTCTCATAATAAATAAATATAATAATGTTTAAATATATGTTGCTTTCTCAAACCCAACAAAGAAGACTAAGAAGAGAAACATAAACCAATTTAGTATGTGATAAAACTAATATTACTAATTTATTTCATAAATTTAACTTTATTTTCACAATTATTTATTAAATGTCACACACACATACCTAGTGCCTTTTGACTTAAAAGACGAGAGTGGTAAATGTTACAGACAGATCATCATGGAACTGTTCAGTCTATTATTGATTTTTAATTCCACTTCACTTTTATTCAAGGAGACAGAACTATTTGCACTGTATTTATCAGTGGGACAATATTCATACAATACCATAACCTAGAAATAATTTAAAGGGGTCACTTGCAAGTCACAGCAGCGTGAATTATGTGCCCAGCAACATCTGATTCAATTATTGTGCTAATTAACAGTGAGTGGTGGTTTCAGACGTTATAGTACTGACTCTTATTCTGCCTGAAAGAATGAAAAGACCACACTGAAGGAGGAGCGATTCGACCAATCAGATGAGAGGAGTGTTTCAGCGCCGCCCACAAGTGCGAATTAAATATTGAAGCCAAACCAATTTGTAAACCTCAAACGAAAAAGCCGCCCACAAATGTGAGTTATATATTGAAAATCTCATTTTCCGTTTGTTAAACTAAACAGAAAAATGAATAAATGAGCAATTTTTCCATTTCTTGTTATTGCATTCTAAATAAGAAATGAAATGATGACGTACACGGACCGTACACTGACCTTTTTTTGTTTTTTTTTTTCGTCCAATTTTCTAATACTATTATATGATGACAACAATACATTTGGAAAACAAAATACAGACATTTCTGTTTTTTTCTTTTAAACAAAAAACCAAGCTGCACCCATTTTTAAATTTCATCTTTCATTCCGGAATAGAATAATGAATGAACGAAAAAAGTAGACGGTCCGTGTACTTTTGCGTCCATTTGTTTTTTCTTTTTTAACCATGACGAAAAAAACAAACGAAAAATTATCGGTTATTGTATTTTTAAATGCTTCGCTGAAAACCAAAATTGAAATTAGAACCGTATACACAAAATGCTGCCCGAGAAAGTAAAATATTGACGAGTTTCAGATTTTTGTTAATTTTTGCACTTTTAACAAACATTTGAAAATTGCACAATTTAATAGAGAAAAATGTCGATTTTAACAGGATTTCTTTGGCCAAATTTAGTGATGCTTCTCCCGCACATTCAGTTGAGAACTAGAGCTGTCTTTGGAACAATGCAGAGACTTAACACAAATATTATTTAAAAAAAAATAGACATTGCAGAATCCTGGGAAATATATCATCATGAAATTATATATTGGGATATAATTTTGTCATAACTTTGTGTGCTATATGGGTACGTTTTTGGAGAGGACCATGCATGGTCGCTCAATGCACGTATAGGCTACAGATGCCTTATACATTTTGACATATTTTGCTCTGTTCACTGATAGTGGCATTCGCATAATTCCACATTTAGGCTATACAGGGCTCTAGACTCATTCTTCCCACCGGTCGCTGTTTTGCACTTTCTTAGTTGGTAGCACTAGCACATCATTTGCAGGTTTTTTTTTTTTTTTTTGCTACATCATGGCATTAATCAATGCATGTTGATGAACTTTTATCATAGTTTATATTTATATGGTAATGAGTGTTCAACATTCAACCCGTTCTTTTTCATTAGTATTATTTGTGATTTAAATTTTGTCAATTCCTCTTTTGCTGTGTTATAAGCTGGACTTTGGATGTTTTCACTTCGAATTCGTGACCTTGGTGTCACGTTTTACAAGAAAAGATAATTGTCTGTTTTGCTTATATACACTTTTTAACACTAAAGCAAAAGATTGATTCATTGTAATAGCCTTAATTAAAAAGCTCAACAACAATAAAATAGTGGTCTATAATGACAAACTAGATAACGTTTATTAACAAAAACTAATAAGATAGGGCATGTCTCCACATTCTATTATATACACCGAATAATAAATTATAGAATGTTTAGCAAACAGTGAGGAATCAAATAAATATGGCATAACGTGAGGTAAACAGCAAAGATAACAAGGTTTTTGAAAACAAAAAGAAAAGTGAAACTAAACTGGCTGTCAGTGACAGGACTTACATGTAACAAAAATTTTGAAAATTGCGACCATTATGGTGTATACGGTTCTAATTTCAGTTTTGGTTTTCAGCGTAGCATTTAAAAATACAATAACCAATAATTTTTCTTTTTTTTTCCTATATGCGGATGTTTGCAGCGTGCAGCTGTCACAGCATAATGAAAAACTAAATTTATTAAAATTCTGAATAAATTGGCCAAGAAATTGTGCTCTGTGCTCCCTATAATAATTATAAAGCTGTCATTCATTTCAGTTTATCGTGATCTCACAAAAATCTGTTATAATCAATGAGGCTCGACTATAGGAGCTATGGGTTTAGAGAGACGGAATCTTAGAACTGCTTCGAACAAATCGTTTGAGAATCGTTGGAAAATGAGTTGATATTATAGAGATGCTAAAAAAGGCAGAAATAAAATTTAGCATTTATATACACATTCAAAAACAAGTTTTATTTAATTTTTATGATTTTTAATGAAATACGAATTTTGAATAATGAAAATTAGTTTGTGTCTGCTTATTCTATTCATCAGTGTTTGAACCATTAAAGAAGAAACCGCATTTTCGTATTTCATTTCTGGGTTAAAAAAACGAAAAACGAATGGACACAAAAGTACACGGAACGTACACGGACTGAATTCAATATAATATGTTTTTGGTACACGGACCGTACACGGACTGATGTACGGTTTTTGTTTAGATTTTTGTTATAATGTACGGTTATACATTTAAATTTTTGTTTTTTTTTTTTCCCTCATGGTTAAACAACGGAAAAGGAATGGTGTACGGTTCTAATTTCAATTTTGGTTATAATAAAAATACAATAACCATTCTTTATGTTTTTGGGCAAACCAAAATGTAAATGAAAAATCAAGAATTTGGCTTCATTTTTCATTCAGGGACAGTAAATGAATAAACAACTTGCATATTCGATCTCTACATGTGGGCGGTAATGAAACTCCCCTCTTCGCTGACTGGTCAACCAAACGTTACAACATAATAGTCCAAAAAAACATAATAATAGTCCTCCGCTTCTACAGATTCTTAACGTGTTTATTTCTAGTTTGTTTTATTTCTCTCATACAGTATAATCAACAAACACTACTGGACATCCGATCTAAATTAACCTTCGGTTCGGAAACAACGCCGCCTCGAAACTTCAGTTTCAGCGTCTACGCGCTCCCACTGTTGCCGGCCTGCGTCCTAAGACACAGCGAAACTTCAGTTTCAGCGTCTACGCGCTCCAAGCGTTGCTGGAATTCTATGCAGATCGTGGAAAGGAAGTTTTAATCCTCCTCTCCCTACCATCTTTTTGTTAGCCAACATACAGTCTGTGGATAACTTATTTAAAACTTGACGAACTTAATGCGAGAATCACATAATAGTGGGACATTCGTAACTGTTGCGTTACAGTTTTAAAAATCTACAAAAACACTGCTCCCCTGAGATCGAAACATTTGCTCTCGCATGTGGAGCAGTTTGCGCTATATCACTGACTAAAAAGGAAGGAAAAGCATTTTGTTGTGTCAATTTTGTCTGCCTCCTTACCGGATGAGCTCAATACATTCTATGCTCGCTTTGAGACAGGAAAACACATTCCCTGACTGTGAAAATACCTGCTGACCTTGACCTTTGGTTCTAACCACACTTGAAGTGAGTAAGGCCTTCAAAGAGAGTCAACAGCCAGAAAGCTCCAGGTCCAGATGGCATATACGGATGTTTCGTGAGGACCTGCGCTGTCCAGTTTAGCAGATGTCATACCAACATCTTCAACCCCTCCTTGAGACTAACAGTGATCCCCACATGCTTCAAGCAAACCACCATCATCCTTGTTCCCAAAAAACAACTGTCTCCTGCCTGAATGACAACCGCCCTGTAGCATTCAACCTGTACCGCCCTGTTGTAATGTTTGATTGACCAATCAGCGGAGCGGGGTGTTTCATTCCCACTCACATGTAGAGATCGAATATTCAAGTTGTTTATTCATTTTCTGTCCCTGAATGTAAAAACAAAAAATGAAGCTGAATTCTTGAATTTTCGTTTTGTTTGATGAACAAATGAAAAGTGTTGTTTTTTTATTTTTTTGAGTTTTTTATTTTATTTTAAAAATACGCAGACAAACTTAGACCGGTTACAATCATCCGGGTTTAAATCACACTCAAATTGATTTGATTTTGACACAATATTTAAACTGTAGCTCGCAGGCAGGTAAGGGGCGTGACATTTCCTGACCAGGCACCGAGTAGAGCCAATCACAACACACACTGGCCCAGCTAACCAATCACAGCGCATTTCATATTTCAGAAGGCGGGCCTTCATTTGATGCAGGAATGCCAGACTGGGGAGAGAGGTGTTGTAATAATGTAAAATATGTGAAAAATAATGTGTTTTTTGAACAACCTAGTATTAGAGTCTGTTCTAGTACACCCCCAAAACAAAATCCAGACCTTGTAAAAGTGTATAATAGGACCCCTTTAATTCCATTTCATGTCATTCCTATTCAACAATGGTGCATTTGACCCTATTATCTATTTTCATACAGATTATTATTTAAATATTTTAAGTTTTTTTTTTCACCTGATGGTCTTTAATGAACAGAGTCCATCCTGTAGTAAATCACTGAGCTGCTTCACTCCTGATGGTCCAGGATCATTTCCTGTGAGATCCAGCTCTATCAGGTGTGAAGGGTTTGATCTCAGAGCTGAAGACAGAGCTTTATAACCTTCTTCACTGATACTGCAGTCTGAAAAGTCTACAAAAAAATAACAACATGAAGTGAAAGCAACAGTTTGGTTCAAATTCATCCATTCATCCACTGCACAATCATATTCTAAAATCAAGATCAATTAATTAGTTATTTTAGTAGCATAAAATTTTTTTACTTTTTTTGTCATCAGTGACTAGTGTGAGTTATGTCCTCTTGCAAAAACCATTCTAATCAATGAAGCTGTCTGGACTGCAAAATGAATATTGTTTGCATCGTATCAGCACTTTTTTTTGTTTCTTTGGTTGAAGCTGTTCAGTGAAACTCTGGTATTTCCAGCGCTGCCTAATCTAAACACTTCTGGATTCTCCACTACATTCATATGCTCAACAGAAATGTGTGTGATTGGTTAAAATGCTACATGCTTTTTAGGAAACATGCATAAAAATGAAGTCTGATATAACATCAGCAGGTCTAAATTAAGTGAGACTTTCAAATTTATGTTATAAGCTCAAAATAACTCTCTCACCAGCCATTTTTTTATATTTAATAGCCATTCAGAAATTCTACTAGCCAGAACAAAAATATCAGAAATCAATCAAGATTACCAAAATCAAATCTTAAATTAAAATATATTTCACATTAAACCTGATTCTGAATTGTTGAATGCTTTCAGTTTATGACCGTCAAATTTTGTTTGGAGATACAAATAAACAAATCTTAATTTATAAAACAGCATTTATTTTGTTATCATTTCCAAATATAGCACAGTCAGAAATGAAAGTTTAGTGGTAAACATGTTAAAGATTAATGGAGAGACTGTTAATTGATAAAGTGATCAGCTGTTTCTTCACAAACATCTGTGTACTGAACTCCACTGTTATCCTTTAAAAAAGCCAAATCAAGGTCTTGTCTCCAGCAGCTCCACAGCTCCACTGACAGCTCACAGACGTTACACACCGGATGTGTCATCTGTACTCTATTCTGATGTTCAAGCTTCAACAGTGAATCTAATCAAAAGTTCACTAAAAGAATGAACAAAGTGAATTTTAAAGACATGCTGCTTCTTCTCCAGTGTGCTGGTGCTGGTTGAAGAACAAGATTTATTGACACGAACTCATGATCTGCTCACATGTAAATACACTTCACTCTTAAGCATGTGGCACTGCAGACTGTATATTTAATTAAATTGCAGACTTTTGTGATTTGATAACTGCAATAACCCATATCACAATGTCGAGTTTATTTTGATTAATTGTGCAGTTCTGATGAGAAGTGTAAAATATTTTCAAATTTATGAAACTGTGGTGGGTCACTAGAGTCTGGGTAATTAATGGGATACACTTTTAAAATACTTACTTCAGCTTTTCCAGTCTACACTGTACATTTTCAAACAGAGTCAAGATGATCTTCATTCCTGGGTTTCCTAGTTTTATTCTCACTCAGATCCAGCTCTGTCAGATTTGAAGGGTTTGAATTTAGAGCTGCAGCCAGAACATGACACCCTCCTTCTGTGATACAGTTGTTCTTCAGACTGCATAAAGAGAAAACACTTCAGTTTTAATCTGAATATTTACCAGTATGTTTTAGCTGACAGTTGACAAATACTGCTGCTGATGAAGAAGACACATAAAAATCACCCAGCAGCAAGAATTTAGAAGCGTCCTTGTAACAATGAAAAAACTCACATCAGTGTGTTGAGTGTACAGTGTTTATCCTGCAGTAGAGCAGAGATCTGATTCACTCCTGTGTCTCCTAGTTCATGTTCACTCAGATCCAGCTCTTTCAGGAGTAACGGGTTTTTACCCACAATTCCAGTCACATACTGACAGCCTTCATCTGAAGCAGGACCCAAAAACCCTGCAGAAGAGAAGATGAAGTAAACTTAATTTCAGAAAATAAACAACATCTGACTCTGAAACACTGTGAAAGGGGAGGATTTACTTTAACTGTATTAATTAAATATTTTTTATAAATAAATTGCCTGCATATTTATGTGGCATTATTTCATCAGGTCTCACCTCAGAGTCTTGAGTTGAAAGTTTGGATCCTGTAGTAAATCACTGAGCTGCTTCACTCCTGATGGTCCAGGATTCATTTCCTGTGAGATCCAGCTCTATCAGGTGTGAAGGGTTTGATCTCAGAGCTGAAGACAGAGCTTTATAACCTTCTTCACTGATACTGCAGTCTGAAAGTCTACAAAAAATAAAGACATGAATTGAAAGTAACAATTTGGTTCAAATCCATCCATTCGTCCACTGCACAATCATATTATAAAATCAAGATCAATTAATTAGTTATTTTAGTAGCATGAACAAAACAAACACTTTTTTTGTGTAACAAATCACCCGTTTTCTCGATGCATCGATTACAAACCCTGACGATGCATATGGATCAATCTTGAAACATGATTTTTGAATCATGAATCGCCAATCTTGGACAGTAATCGATTTAAAACGCCAAGAATCGAATGAATCGTGATTTCTATAGCGATTCAATGCTTTCAAAATATATACACATTAAATTACTACAAGCACGAATTAATGGAGACCTTGAACAGTGTTCGTGCCTCCTATCCTTTCACGCGCTCCACTGTTTACCGCCCGAGACTGTCACAGGATTGCGCTCGCGCTCCGTTCGTCTCTGATGTGTGAGCTCTCCTCAGGACTCGTGGCCAGTAATACTAAAGTGAAGTAGTTTTACTTTTCTGTAGTTTGTGGCTCTCGCGACGGTGTTACCTGAGCAGTCGAAAGCTGCAGATTTATTGCATGAACAGAGCAGAAATGTAAGTGTCTAAAGCACATGCACGGTTCCATTGAATGATAAATGTCTTTCAACAATGATGATGAACCGAATGTACGAAAGGAAACTGTTAAAATAACCACAGCATTAACAGCAACCTTAAATAAGAGCGCGAGGTTTATCTGAAATAATTGCTAATTAAATGTAGTATATAAAACAATCATAAAATTGCCATTAGGAAAAAATTATCGATTACAAATTATTGATTATTGTCCAGCAGTGTATTGATTTCTTACAGCAAATTAAAAGTAATAAAAAAGAAGATTATTCCTTGTAAATAAAATAAATATATAATAAATAAATAAATATAATAATAATAATTATGATGAAAAACATAATACAATTAAAAAGAAAAGAGAGCAAATAAAATTTTCACTGACAGTATAGAGTTCAATCACTCTCAAAAACTCCCATTAAAATCACTGAAACACTGTGAAATCGATATCTTATTTACAGATTCGTACACACATCTGCACTTTTTCTCGACGAGAGAATTCCCCAGAAAGAGGAAGCACCGGCATTTTAGTGATGACTCATCGGAACACCTCTGATTGGTCATTGCATTCATAAGCTCAGCTGAATATTGTGTGATTGGTTATAATGCGCAGCACTGCAAAACGTGTCTGTCTCTGGGTCAGCGCCAGCCAGTCAACGCAGATCTGAATTTAGCAGCTGATGATATGACAGTGATAGTGTTTAACTGAACAACAGAACAAAGAACATTGTATCTGGAGAGGTTCCAGCGACAGACACCTCAGGACTGTCCCCACTTTTCCCCTCCTTTCTCTACATTCCAGAAAAATGCACACTTTTCTTTTGTACAAACAAAGGAACATAGAACTCATATAGATGAGTTCAAAAGACAATCATTTAAAACTACGAAAGGGAAACCATATTCACAAATAATATGTGTTATGTCTTATATATATGCTTGGTGTGTTTCATGTAATTGGTGCAACTTTAACCAATGTTTTATAAATATATGCTTGGTGTGTTTCATGTAATTGGTGCAACTTTAACCAATGTTTTATGTTGAATGAAAGCTTGTTTTATTTGCACCGCTTTGGTATGGATGAAATGGTGAAATCTGGAATCATACGCACGTTAAGAAACTTTATAGAAGTTATAAACAAATCCGCAAAGACACTTCCACAGTGATGAATTAAACAGCGTTTTAATTTATGCACAGGAAAGGAACCGTACGGGGCGTGGCTAAGCCCTGCAACAGCGTCTGATTGGAGGGACCAAATCGGCTTGCTTTAAAACCAAATGGCACGAACAGATTTTTGCTTGATTGTTTGTTTTTCGCGCACCCTTGGGCTTTTAGCCTTTGTGTTAACCATTGAGCGATCAAGTCATCCAGAACTCAAATACTCTGTTAAAACCTCATTGACTACCGAAATCTTCAAAGTCTAAAGCCGAGCAACGAAACTCTCAGAAGAACTTCCAGTGCTTCACCATCTGTAGCGAACCGACTTCAGGAGTTACAAGGAAAACCCCTTTCGTCACCACGTGAATCCCAAAGACGTCATCCAGACGACAAATCGCTAGCGAATCAACAGCACCAGGACTCCTTCAGCCCCCAAACACAAGTATAACAAACAAATCTTTCATCTGCTGAAGCTGGGGCAAATTGATCTTAAGCAGTAAAGATAAGACAAATCTCTGCTTTTGTGATTCTCTTGGCGCGATCTAAGAACTAGCAACCAATACTAGAACCTTGGGACTTCATTCAAATTCCGTTAATCCTCATCTTCAGTAACTGTATGTGTGTTCGTTTGAGTAATTCCATGTAACCTTAAAATTAGATCAATAAATTTGTGTTTCATTTATAAAGAAGTGTAACAGACTTTATTTGATTCTGTTATATGGCACTAATTCTGGATGTATGGGCGCTCTTTATATGTGTGTGTGTGTGTGTAATGCGTTTATCCCCTCGGGGCTTGCCGTAGATAGGCAATGGGCATGTGCACTTTCTGCTCTAGAGTGTCGCGGGTTTTTTGAGTTCTCCCTGGTGTGTGACGAATAATAAAAGTGAAAGAGAGTTCAGACTCTCTTGTTTTATTGTTTTCTTATTACTAAGTGTTTAGGCGGATGAACGCTTGGTCACATTGGTGGCAGCGGTTTTTGTTTTATTCACATTTACGTGGTTCAGTGTTACGGCGAGTGTTTAACTAGCTAGTTTATAGTCAAAAGTTCTTAGTGGAGTTAGCACGCGCGGGGTTCAACTTTGTCGCGCCCATCATGTGGTGTAAAGACGAGGATGATTTATATTCGAGATGGAACCGCGCGACAAGATTAACAGACACGTGAGAATTGAGTTACCGCCGCCGTTCTCCAGTGATGAGAAGCAGAGCTTTCTATGTTGGGCACGGCAGTTCGAGGTCGTGGTCAGAGCGCTAACAGAGGGAGACGGCGCTGCGTCCTATAATTATGAACTGATTATGATGCGGATTCTACCAATACAATTTCTTATGTGGGACAGCCTTCCTCATACTGTCCAGGCTGATTATACAGGGACCAAAGAACGACTCAAGGAGGCTTTTGGACAGCGGCAGTTCATGGATTGCTTCAGAGCCAGCCTATCAGCTCACCCTCGTGCGCCGCGGGAAAGTTTGGAGGTGTATGCAGCAGAGATCAGCAGATTAGTGGATGAGGCTTTTCCTGAATACAGCGACAGAGCCCAGAGGGAAGAAAAATTTTGTTGCTTCCTTGCTGGCTTAGATCCTGGGCTCAGAGCTAAATGCCATGAACAAGGAGCAACGGATTTGGAGGAGGCTGTGATAATTGCAGGTCGGAGTGAAAACGCTAGAGACGCAATAAAGACTGATTACAAGACTGTTAATGTTGCAGGAAATACTAATGATGGAGGAGCGGTGGCTGCTGTTTATTCTGTGTCTGATAATGGAGGACTGCACAGAGCTTTGGATCGACTGACTGACTGGGAATGAGGGATATGAGAATGGAATTGAGGCGCTTGGGCGATGAAAATCAAAAACTGAAGGTCAGAGTGAGTTCTAGAGCAATGGACGAGTGGGATGGAAGGTGCCAGTGTGTCTGCAGGGGTCGAGGATGCCAGTCACGTGTCTTTGATGGTGCTCGGAGAGGCCGCTCACCTGAGAGGAAATTCCAGCACTGTGATGAGCGTACATCAGGTATGGATGTGCGTAGTTATAAAGACTCACACTCTCCTTTGTCTCCTGCGAGACGCAGCCCCAGCCCCAGCCCCGGTTCTCACAGATGGAACGGCTATGAGGATGATTCGAGAAAGCGGGGAGTGCGTTTCATGTCACCTAGCAGAGAGGAGCGCCGCTACCAGCCGGAAAACGGACTGTAGCTGATGTTGCGGCCCAAACACCAGCTATGTTTCCTATGGGCCCTCAAACTGACAATGTCGACGACTGTAATTCTGTATCAAAAGACAATGATTTAAGTTTGGACGCTGGCCAGGAGCTGTTAGTATCATATGTGAAAAGGAGTGATTGAAGGCATGGAGGTTCAAATGTTAGTCGACCCTGGTTCCAGTGTGGCTTATGAGTGTAGATTTTCGTATGTCAATTCCTACACTTCGCAATCGCCCGCTGAGAAAGGACCATGTGTCAGCCCATGCAGTGAAGGGACAAATGCTAGATACGCTGGGCACCATCACTGTAACATTCCAGCTAGAAACTGATGTTCCCTCTAAGCTGCGCGTGCGCGCGGCCGCGCACTTCTTCCACCGCGGCCGCGCACTTCTTCCACCGCAGCCGCGCAGAAAGAAATAATGTGCCGCACACGCATAAATGAGTTGGGAAAGCCATTTGCAAAAGCGCATGAATTGCAATGCTCGGATAATCCGCTACAGAGTTGATATCACGATAGAGTTAGAACTGGTGAATGTGGTTAGTTTCATAGAAAAGGAATGTGCGGCAAATGAGTCGCTGTAGAAACCGAATATTTTAATGGTTGCGTACGAAATAGCTCAAATCGTGCACCGACGCAAACGCAATGACGTGAAAACGTCATCATGTATTAAAGAAGACCGGCTTTGATTAAGTGGTGGAAAAAGCGGATGATGGGCACAGAATGGCAACAAAACAGACATTTACAGTCACACTCAGGTGTAGTTTGCATAGCTATAGAAGAATTGACGTTCACGTTTTTTTTTTTTTTTATATTTAACTTACAGATCTCAGTTTAAATGTTTCAGTTTCTATTCTATTCTATCAGTTTAAATGCTTCAGTTTCTATTCTATTGTATTCTATTCTATCAGTTTAAATGCTTCAGTTTCTATTCTATTCTATCAGTTTAAATGCTTCAGTTTCTATTCTATTGTATTCTATTCTATCAGTTTAAATGCTTCAGTTTCTATTCTATTCTATCAGTTTAACTGCTTCAGTTTTTTTTTCTATTCTATTCTATTCTATTCTATTTTTATCAGTTTAAATGCTTCAGTTTTCTATTCTATTTCTATTCTATCAGTTTAAATGCTTCAGTTTGTTTTGATATTATATTATGTTAGGCCTATATTATAAACCTAATAAATAATTGACCTTGTTTTTAATGGAGTCTCTGCTCATCAAGGATGTATTTACTTTATCGAAAATACAGAAGAGAAAAAAACAGTAATATTATGAAACATTATTGCAATTTCTAATATTGGTTTCCTGTTTTAATATACTTTTAAAATATAATTTATTCCCGAGGAGCAAAGCTGAATTTTCAGCATCATTACTCCAGCCTTCAGTGTCATATTATCCTTCAGAAATCATTCTAAAATGCTGATTTACTATCAGTGTTGAATCTGTTGTAATGCTTAATATTTTTACTTATTTTTTTTATTTTTTATTTTTGGAACATGTGATACTTTTTTTTCTTTGATTCTTAGATTAATAAAAAAGTTAAAAAGAACAGCATTTATTCAAAATAGAACTCTTTTCTAAAAATATGTCTTTATTATCACTTTTTATCCATTTAACACATTCTTACTGAATAAAAGTATTAATTTATTTAAAAAAAGAAAAAAAAATACTGACCACAAACTTTTTAGTAGTGTATATTGTAACACAAAATTTCTATTTTGAATAAACACTGTCCTTTTTAACTTTTTAGAATCCCCCGAAAAAAACCACAAGTCCCCAAAAAATATTAAGCAGCACAACAGTTTCCAGCACTGATAATAAATCAGCATATTAGAATGATTTCTGAGGGATCATGTGACACTGAAGACTGGAGTAATGATGCTGAAAATTGCTTTGCTTCATAGGAATAAATTATATTTTAAAGTATATTAAAATAGAAAACTTTTATTTTAAATTGCAATAATATTTCACAGTATTATTTTGTGAAATAATGTACATCATTTAGTCACGGGTCAAATCAAATACAAATAGCACATTAAAGTTAAAAGTTTACACACTTTTTTTGTGTGTGCGCTGTACAGGTCTGGTATAAAGAATGTTTTTGCTCAGTGGGTCGAAATGTCCGCTCAATAGAGAAAAGTTTTGCTCAGCAAGAAATAAAATTAGAGGGAACATTGGTCATGGCAGCATGTATTTCATGTGCTAACAGAGACCACACAAACTGTGTTGCTGGGCTGGGACTTTCTGTTAAAAAAATCATGCCTTACTGGACCTCAGTCATGCTAAGCTCCAACTGTGGGACATCACGGTTCCTCTACTAACCAGCAAAGACTTTGTTCCGACATGCTGCAATGTGTCACTGGCAACCACTATAAATGTGCCACCTCTCAACGAGTCAGTGGTGCCAGTTAAAGTGTATCTACCTAACGCAGCTCATGCAGCAAGTGACTTTGTTGGATACCTAGAACCCAATGTGGCAGATTCTTCCAGCCTAATAGTAGCTCAAACACTGGCTGGAGTTCACAATGGACTGACAAAGGCTCGGATTTTTGAATCCTACTGGACATGACATATTATAAAACAAGTGATGCACCTGGGTGAGTTATACTCCGTTGATGAGTCTGAAATTCGCCTATTTCATGCCCCAGTTGATGTAGCTGCTGTGATTTCTTCCACAGCTGCGCCTCCTTATCATTGGACGAGTCACTTATTTTTTGATTCAGAGAAAGCTGCACTGTCAGCCTTGCTGTTAAAATTCCATGACATCTTCAGCTCCTCCAAACAGAATGTTGGCAAATGTAAGTTAGTGAAACATATATATAAGAACTGGTGAGCAGGCTCCCATCAAACTGCGTGCACATCGTACATCCCCTGAAAAGCGTGCTGAAATAGAAAGACAGGTGGCTGATTTGCTTGCGGATGGTGTGATTGAGGAGAGCTTTAGTCCTTGGGCATCGCCGGTTGTTTTGGTGAGAAAGAAATGTGGCACTTGACGTTTTTTGTGTGGATTACAGACGCTTAAACAGTGTGACTATTAAAGATTCTCATCCTCTGCCCCGAGTGGACGACACACTGGCCGGGTGCTGCCTGGTTCAGCACATTAGACTTCTCCAACGGTTACTGGCAGGGGGAAGTTGCGGAGGAGGACCGAGAAAAGACGGCTTTTACAACAGGACAGGGCCATCATGTTAAAAATGTGCTCTGTGTTTTGTTTAGTGTCTTATTGTACACAGATGTTAATTGTTTTTTGACTGTTATTAATGGCACATAAACGGGGACGTTTATTTTGTAAGTATGTAACAGTTTGACGTATGTAACAGACTTTATTTGATTCTGTTATATGGCACTAATTCTGGATGTATGGCGCTCTTTATATGTGTGTGTGTGTGTAATGCGTTTATCCCCTTGGGGCTTGCCGTAGATAGGCAATGGGCATGTGCACTTTCTGCTCTAGAGTGTCGCGGGTTTTTTGAGTTCTCCCTGGTGTGTGACAAATAATAAAAGTCAAGAAGAGTTCAGGCTCTCTCGTTTTATTGTATTCTTATTACTAAGTGTTTAGGCGGACCCTGCATGAACGCTCGGTCACAGAAGCATTGTCTTGGGTCGTGTATTTTGAAGTTACATTTTCCCCAGATCCTGTGCTACCCAGCTCATATCTTATACTATCATTTTGTTTATATGCTCGTTGGCCACGAAGCAGTATAAACAGAACTGTTTAAGATATACTGAATTTACCGTTTGCTGGACGAACCGTTGATGAAGTATAAACTAATTAAACTTGGAATCAGCTCAGTTAAATCAACTCAAATCTTTATATTCGATTCCCCTCTTTAAAAGAAAAGAGCTAAAAATTATTACACAGGACTGAAAATTAGTCACACAGAAATAAAGCGGTATAAACCATTATCACAAAAGAAAGAGGACACATTCCCTACTTATTCAGTTGAGTCTGTTTCTGTTTATTTGAAGTCACAGTATACATAACATTTAGAAAGAATCATCATTTCTATATTTTTACATCAAAAATACAACTTGAATAGAAGAGAGAGCTCAAAAACAAACACCATTATTAGGCTTTTTTTTTTTTTTTGACATACGCAGAACGCAGACAAGACCAGACTTAGGACAGATAAAACATGTTACTAAATAATATACTCTCACCTAAAGGATTATTAGGAACACCTGTTCAATTTCTCATTAATATAATTATCTAATCAACCAATCACATGGCAGTTGCTTCAATGCATTTAGGGATGTGGTCCTGGTCAAGACAATCTCCTGAACTCCAAACTGAATGTCAGAATGGGAAAGAAAGGTGATTTAAGCAATTTTGAGCGTGGCATGGTTGTTGGTGCCAGACGGGCCGGTCTGAGTATTTCACAATCTGCTCAGTTACTGGGATTTTTCAAGCAAAACCATTTCTAGGGTTTACAAAGAATGGTGTGAAAAGGGAAAAACATCCAGTATGCGGCAGTCCTGTGGGCGAAAATGCCTTGCTGATGCTAGAGGTCAGAGGAGAATGGGCCGACTGATTCAGCTGATAGAAGAGCAACTTTGACTGAAATAACCACTCGTTATAACCGAGGTATGCAGCAAAGCATTTGTGAAGCCACAACACGCACAACCTTGAGGCGGATGGGCTACAACAGCAGAAGACCCCACCGGGGACCACTCATCTCCACTACAAATAGGAAAAAGAGGCTACAATTTGCACGAGCTCACCCAAATTGGACAGTTGAAGACTGGAAAAATGTTGCCTGGTCTGATGAGTCTCGATTTCTGTTGAGACATTCAGATGGTAGAGTCAGAATTTGGCGTAAACAGAATGAGAGTATGGATTTGTCACGCCTTGTTACCACTGTGCAGGCTGGTGGTGGTGGTGTAATGGTGTGGGGGATGTTTTCTTGGCACACTTTAGCCCCGTTAGTGCCAATTGGGCATCGTTTAAATGCCACGGCCTACATGAGCATTGTTTCTGACCATGTCCATCCCTTTATGACCACCATGTACCCATCCTCTGATGGCTACTTCCAGCAGGATAATGCACCATATCACAAAGCTCGAATCATTTCAAATTGGTTTCTTGAACATGACAATGAGTTCACTGTACTAAAATGGCCCCCACAGTCACCAGATCTCAACCCAATAGAGCATCTTTGGGATGTGGTGAAACAGGAGCTTCATGCCCTGGATAGCGCATCCCACAAATCTCCATCAACTGCAAGATGCTATCCTATCAATATGGGCCAACATTTCTAAAGAATGCTTTCAGCACCTTGTTGAATCAATGCCACGTAGAATTAAGGCAGTTCTGAAGGTGAAAGGGGGTTAAACACAGTATTAGTATGGTGTTTTCCTAATAATCCTTTAGGTGAGTGTACTACTGTGATCGCCTGAACGAGAAACTGACGTCTGATTTCTTCAAGCAGTCTTACAATGTTTACTATGGTAATGTTAATGGCTAGAGTGCATAGTCTATCACTTATAAATATTTCAGCCTTGTAAGGTGATCATAATCCACATCAGATCTCAAACAGAAGTTATTTCATACACTCACTGCTGTCTGAAAGTGAGTTCTGAGCTATTATTATTAATTATTATTAACTTTATGAAATGATCTGCGGCACTGATGCTCTCCAGATGCAGAGAAACCCCACCTTCATTCATAACCTCCTCTAACCTAAACTCCTCTAGCCCCAGGTGGCCACGCTTTGGCCCAAGGTTATCATCAGGCCAAAACACCTTGGTGGTTGACCCCGAGGAAGCCCTACAGTGGAAACGAGACTGACCCTGGCTTGCAGTAGCATGCACACTTTTGGCCCAACAGTGAAAATGCAGCTTATGAAATTCAGTTAGCATCTAACCAGAAGTGCAAATGGAAGTAGGTGGGGACCAAGTAGAGCTTGAAAATGTGTGTGACATCAGCCAGCTGTTCTGTGCAGACCCTGAGCACTCGGTCAGGAAGACCATCAGGGTCAGACACTTTCTGTGCATTCACCTGCTCAGGTAGAAGCACACCTCACTGGGTTAAAAAAGAGAGAGGCAGGTCGTCGTGTGGGGCTCACCTTTTGATGTGCTTCTGTGTTTTATACGATCAAAGCAAGCATTAAAGGGCTTCAGTTCATCTGTGAGGGAGGTGTTACTGGTTGGTGGTCAATGTTTTTAAATTAGTCTTCAATCCTCAGTTTGTAGTCAGTAAAACATGATCACATTCAGCAGTCACAGCAGAAGTTAGAGACTAAATTTAACTGAAGTCTATTCAAAAGTTGTATAAATCTATTCTAAGAAGGTTGGAAGCTGTATTAAAGACAAACGATGGTAAAACGCATTAATAAAATACTGGCTATTTCTGATGTGTTCACATTATTTTCTCCAACCCCTGTGCACTTAAAGTAGTTCACCCAAAAATTAAAATCACCCCATGATTTACTCACCCTCAAGCCATCCTAGATGTATATGAATTTCTTCTTTCAGACAAATATAATCAGAGTTATATTAAAAAATGTCCTGGCTCTTCCAAGCTTTATAACGTGGGGTCAGACTCAAATGAGAATTAAAATAGTGGACTGTAGAATGCTATCTGACAACCAATTTGTACGTATTTTACGTGGTGGCTAATTCGTACTAATTTGTACGACCTCACTCATACGATTTCATACGATTTGGCTAGAACCCAGTGACGGTTAGGTTTAGGGGTGGGGTTAGGTGTAGGTTATTCGTACAAATTCATACGATTGTGCAAACGAAATACGTACGATTTGGCAAAAATCTTATGAATCTGTACGAGTGTGGTCGTACGAATTCGTACGATTTAGACTTAGTACGAATTCGAGCAGCCACCTCTTGTATGAATTGCCGTGAGATCGGGCTGGACTATAACATTACTAGTCATGTGACATGTGAAATTATGTAAGATACTCACTTCAGTGTGTTGAGTGTACAGTGTTTATCCTGCAGTAGAGCAGAGATCTGATTCACTCCTGTGTCTCCTAGTTTATGTTCACTCAGATTCAGCTCTCTCAGGAGTAACGGGTTTTTACCCACAATTCCAGTCACATACTGACAGCCTTCATCTGCAGCAGGACCCAAAAACCTGCAGAAGAGAAGATGAAGCTGGAATCAATTTAGTGTGCATTGCATCACAAAACATTTAAAGATTATCAAACATTGTTTTAAGAAAAACTCTAGTTCAAGTTTAAACAGTTGAACATTTAAATATACAAATACTTTTAACAAAGACAAAAGTTAAAAGAAAATTCTTTAAACGAAACTCAGGGACAAAAGCTCACTAGATCATGATTCTCAAAAATCTCAAGATCTTTCTGGCTTTTAAGCTGTGGCCTAATGGTTAGAGAATTGGACTTGTAACCAGAAGGTTGTAGGTTCCAGTCTCGGTGCTGGCAGGAGTTGTAGGTGGGGGCAGTGAGTGAACAACGCTCTCTTCCACCCTCAATACCCATGACTGAAGTGCCCTTGAGCAAGGCACTGAACTCCCAGCTGCTCCCCGGGTGCTGGATATATAGCTGCCCACTGCTCCGGGTGTGTGTTCACGGTGTGTTCACTTCTCACTGCTGTGTGTGTGCACTTGGATGGGTTAAATACAGAGCACCAATTCCGATTATGGGTTACCATACTTGGCAAATGTCACGGCTTTCACTCTCACTCAGCATTCAAATCTATTTATTTTTTTTTTATTTTTATGTCGTATATTAATGTTTTTATGTTGTATGGTTGATTTTTCAGTTGATGATAGATCCACTAACAGAGAACATGATCTGGGTTCAGACCATCTCTGGATAGTTTTATTTACCTGATGTCTGTGTTGATGCTACAGTAATTCTGCTCATTATGAGAGGAACTGCAGGTTCAGACGTGTGTGTGTGTGTGTGTGTGTGTGTTATCACTGATCCTCTCCTGACACACATCACATGTTTGTGGTCTGTGATAGATCTGCTGTAGTAGATATACAGTGTTGTGAATCTGAGCTTGATGGAAATTAATGTACAGTGCATTCAGTAACATTTAAACAATCAGGATAATAAATCACACTGAATATGTTTTCATGAGAAATGTCCACAATAACACAATCATAAACGTTAACTATTGAGGCACCAAACTACTGAATAGCAGCACATCTAGTGACACAAAATGTCTGATTAAGCTGTAACTTTTAACACAACTAAACTGTGCTGACATTTATCATCAAAACAACAGCAGCTGCAGCATCTCATCTTTCATGTTTGATCATTTTCAACAACAAATTGTGTACATTACTGAATTAGTGAAATAATAATATAATAATATTTATATATAATACAAATAATTCATGTGTATCATTTATTTTTCATTATTTCATCAGGTCTCACCTCAGAGTCTTGAGTTGACAGTTTGGATCCTGTAGTAAATCACTGAGCTGCTTCACTCCTGATGGTCCAGGATCATTTCCTGTGAGATCCAGCTCTATCAGGTGTGAAGGGTTTGATCTCAGAGCTGAAGACAGAGCTTTATAACCTTCTTCACTGATACTGCAGTCTGAAAGTCTACAAAAAAATAACAACATGAGTTGAAAGTAACAATTTGGTTCAAATTCATCCAAAAAAAAAAAAAATCTTCATATTCTAAAATCAAGATCAATTAATTAGTTATTTTAGTAGCATGAAAAAAAAAAAAAAAATACACTTTTCTTGTCATCAGTGACTAGTGTGAGTTATGCCCTCTTGCAAAAACCATTCTAATCAATGAAGCTGTCTGGACTGCAAAAACAATCTTGTTTGCATCGTATCAGCACTTTTTTTTGTTTCTTTGGTTTGATGAGTCAGTGAGTGTGTGTCATGCACTGAACAAAACTCTGGTATTTCCAGCGCTGCCTAATCTAAACACTTCTGGATTCTCCACTACATTCATATGCTCAACAGAAATGTGTGTGATTGGTTAAAATGCTACATGCTTTTTAGGAAACATGCATAAAAATAAAATCTGATATAAGATCAGCAGGTCTAAATTAAATATTTTGCCCCCTTACTGTGAATTTGGTATGCCATTTTTGCCCAAAGCCCTCGTTAATTTTTAACCCTACTTTGGTTGTGTATAATTCATCCATAATCTAGGAAAAAATATAATTGTGAACAAATGTTATAGCTATTTTATTATTGTTGTGAAGATAATAACGACTTTTGTTTGTCTACACAAGTTTAGTGAATGAAAACCACTGTCTACAACAAAAACAATACGTTATTATTAGTATTATGGTATTGTTCAATTATTTTTACTACTGGAGGTGAACAGATAAAGTAATAATATTGCAGGTATAGCTGTGGTGTTGAGTGCAGCTGCTGGTGAAATGTACTCACTTCAGTATCTTCAGCTCACACACAGGGTTCTTCAGTCCCTCACAGATCTCTTTGACTCCTGAATCCAGCAGACGACTGTTGTTCAGGTTCATCTCTTTCAGGATGGGTTTTGGAGGAGAGAACAGTAGCTAGAACTGAACAGCTTTTCTCTGTCAGCTCACAGTTATTCAGCCTGAACACAAAAACAGCATTTCAGTCAGGACCACTTTCCTCAAGTGTATTTATTACAGTTATATTGCATACTGTTAGTGTTGGGCTTGAAGGAGGGAGTTTGATTGTGAGCAGCGATGCGATAGAAGAGATGCTGAAAGAATAGAATTAAATGAAGTGCTGTGATAAGTGTCAAGACTGGATTGGTGTGAGCTTGACTGACGTGGTCTGTCTGAACTAACACCATGCTTGATTATTATTATTATTCAGCACATATTCAACACACATCAGATCACCAGCTCTTCATATCTGATCACACATGTGACTGACAGTCTTTAATAATGAATAATCAAAGAGGTTTCAGTGTATAAATCATCTTCACTCACATTATTTTCTCCAGTTTTGCTGTGAGAGTCCATCAAAAGAGCAGAGAGTTTTCTCCCAATCCAGATCTCCTAAATTTATCTTCACTCAGATCCAGTTCTTTCAGTAATAATGGACTTTTACCCAGAACTCCAGTGAGATACTCACACGCTTCCTCTGCAGCAGGACTTTTCAAAAAACCTACACGAAGCACATAAGGATTTCAGATCATTTATATTTTTACATTATTTTTTGCTACAAATTCTGTTGTTTCTGTTGAATTTCTCTGAACTGCTATTTAAAGGGGTGCTATTATACTTTTTCACATTTTCAGCTTTAGTTAGTCTGTAATGTTGCTGTTTGAGAATAAAAAAGATCCGCAAAGCTCAAAGTCCACTTCAAAAGGAGATATTTTATTTAACAGAAATCACTTTTCAAAAACTACAACAAACGACTCGTTTGGACTACAACGCATATCTTCCGGGATTTGTGATGGTTGAGCTGCACTAGTGAAGACAGCGAGTGTTATCACTATGTCAGAGACACTGTCCGTGTACCTTCGTAGAATTCTTTTTTTATTTAATACTGAAATGTGAACAATGAAAAAAAAAAGGCACATTTTTCATTTGTTCAAACCAAACGAAAAATCAAGAATTCGGCTTCATTTTTCGTTTTGGGACAGAAAATTAATAAACAACTTGAAATTTAGATTTTTATATTTGGGTGTGGATGGGGAGTGAATCTTCGCTGTTTGGTGATTGGTAAATTAAAAATTAATAGTCCAAAAGAACATAATAATAGTCTTTCCTCTTCTACAGATTCTTAACTTGTTTATTTCTACTACATTTGATCTCTTTCTCAAGCAGCCAGATTAACGAATGGCTTTGACACAAAATCATACTGAGGCAGAGCCTTTTGGTCCTTTGGCACACCGCCTGTTTTTATTATAGTATCCTTCTATCAAAATCTGTGTGACAAAGCTGCGTGACACACTGTAGCGCGGGGTAGCGAAGCGCAGATCACTATCAGTTTATGTGAACATGTAGTCATAACTTTTGTTTTAGACAATACGCTGTGTTTTGGACTATGAAGGAACTTTAATATGACAGATATGAAAAAAAAAATACATCTCTGAATACTGATTTATTTGGTAACGAGCCTATTGTCATAATAATTATAATTCATTTGATGTAAGAATTTAACATTAAAGATGACATACAAAAGGTAAAAGTGTAAAAAAAAAAAAAAAAAAAACCCTGAAAATCAGGTGCCCCTTATAAAAAAAAAAGATAGAACCTGCGTCTGAAGATGCTTTTAGATGTATTTACAGTTTAATGCTCATCAGACGGCTGTATATGTACATTTACATAGCAATTACAAATGTATAATGAAATAAGATTAACTTTAAACAACATTTTTTAATACAGAAATATGAACAAAGTGAAATGATACTTGAATTATGGACGTAATATTGCCACTAGGTGGCGGTATTTCATTGTGATAATAAAGGAGCCTTTTATTCAGTCTATTTGTTGAAAATGCTTCATTCATTAATTCAGGAATAAAATCAAGTGGCTGTTTATAATAATTGGTCATTGAATTGTTGTCTATAATGATGGGTCTTTCAAAAACTCTTGATTCATTCAGGAATGATACACCACTCTTTGTGCCTACTGCAAGTCTGTCACACAACGGTTCTGTGACTTTGGTTTAGTTGGCAGAGAAAAAAACAATTTTGTATGCCATCAGTAAGCTGGCCAATACTCAATGTTAATTAAATAAACTCAGCTTATTGTCCTAAAACTACCTATGTTCATAAATTAATAGTGGTCTGCGCGCTTGTCTACAATACGTTCTCCCCGCGCTGCAGTGCGTCTCGCAGATTTGCCACTAAGATTTTTAATAGGTGGTTATAATAAAACAGGCGGTGTGCCAAAGATGTAGGCTAGTAGGTAGATGTTGAGTGCAGGTGTGAAGTAAATTAATATTTATGAGATAAACTAATATTTCACTGGTAGGTTGCAGAATTTCTGCCTACACAAAAGAAAGCTCTGTCTAGACTCTGCCTCAGTACGGTTTTTGTTTCAAGCCATTTGTTAATCTGGCTGTTTGATGAAGAGATAAAATATAGTAGAAACGAACACATTAAGAATCTGTAAACGCAAAGGACTCTTATTATGTTTTCTTAGGACTATTATTATGTTGTAATGTTTGGTTGACCAATCAGCGGAGCTGGGTGTTTCATTCCCGCCCACATGTAGAGATCGAATATTCAAGCTGTTTATTATTCACTTTCTGTCCCTGAACGTAAAAACCAAAAAATTAAGCAGAATTCTTGATTTTTCATTTTGTTCGCTATTTAAAGGGGTGCTATTATGCTTTTTCACATTTTCAGCTTTAGTTAGTCTGTTAATGTTGCTGTTTGAGAATAAAAAAGATCTGCAACGCTCAAAGTCCACTTCAAAAGGAGATATTTTTTATTTAACAGAAATCACTTTTCAAAAACTACAACAAACGACTCGTTTGGACTACAACGCATATCTTCCGGGATTTGTGTGATGGTTGAGCTGCACTAGTGAAGGCAGCGAGTGTTATCACTATGTCAGAGACACTGTCCGTGTACCTTCGTATAATTTCGTTTTTAGATTTAATACTGAAATGTGAACAATGAAGAAAAAAAATTGGCACATTTTTCATTTGTTCAAACCAAACGAAAAATCAAGAATTTTTAGAATGGGGCTATTTGTTCGTCAGAGTGCTTGTTTGAGTGATTGACTTCAGTGAAATGTGAATATGACGTCATGATTTGAAGGTGAACTTATTGAGTTATAAGAACATATCCAAACCTTAAATAACACTTCGAACAATAAACCAGAGATCAGTGTCAGAAATAACTATTTTATAAGGGGCAACTGATTTTTGTTTTTTTTACACTTTTACCTTTTGTATGTCATCTTTTAATGTTAAATTCTTACATCAAGCAAATTAGAATTATTATGACAATAGGCTGTTACCAAATAAATCAGTATTCAGAGATAGAACCTGCGTCTGAAGATGCTTTTAGATGTATTTACAGTTTAATGCTCATCAGACGGCTGTATACGTACATTTACATAGCAATTACAAATGTATAATGAAATAAGATTAACTTTATACAATATTTTTAATACAGAAATATGAACAAAGTGAAATGATACTTGAATTATGAAAGTAATATTGCCACTAGGTGGCGGTATTTCATTGTGTTAATAAAGGAGCCTTTTATTCAATCTATTCGTTGAAAATGCTTCATTCATTAATTCAGGAATAAAATCAAGTGGCTGATTATAATAATTGGTCACTGAATTGTTGTCTATAATGATGGGTCTTTCAAAAACTCTGATTCATTCAGGAATGATACACCACTCTTTCTGCGTACTGTGAGTCTGTCACACAACGGTTCTGTGACTTTGGTTTAGTTGGCAGAGAAAATAATTTTGTATGCCATCAGTAAGCTGGCCAATACTCAATGTTAAATAAACTCAGCTTATTGTCTAAAACTACCTATGTTCATAATTAATAGTGGTCTGCGCTTGTCTACAATACGTTCTCCCCGTGCTGCAGTGCATCTCGCAGATTTGCCACTAAGATTTTAATAGGTGGTTATAATAAAACAGGCGGTGTGCCAAAGATGTAGGCTAGTAGGTAGATGTGAGTGCAGGTGTGAAGTAAATTTAATATTATGAGATACAACTAATATTTCACTGGTAGGTTGCAGAATTTCTGCCTACACAAAAGAAAGCTCTGTCTAGACTCCAGAGCTGGGTAGATTACTTATGAATTGTAAGCAGTTTCTGATTACAGATTACATGACAAAATTTGTAGTCAGTAATATAATCTCTTAGATTACACACTTTTGGTAACGTAATCTGATTACTTTTGGATTACATTTAGATTACATTTGTGCTAACCCTTATTTGATATCCCATATAATGAATTAGCCTAATCTTGTGCTATTTTGACAGATAAAAAAAAAAAAAAAAAAAAACAAATATATATATATATATATATAATATATATATATATATATATATATATATATATATATATATATATATATATCTATATATCTATATATATATATATATATATATTCCTAAAATATATTTAATTCACCAACAAGAGCCACAATAGCTTCTTTTTCAAGTGCAATGTATTGGAAAGTTAATACTTAAAAAAATACTAACACTAATGTACCTTGCTGTTAGTGTTTGCTAGTAACACTGAATAAAACTAAATCACATCTTATGATTTTAAAAGCATATTTACTTAGAATTAAGTAAATTTAGAAAACAGCTACATATTGAAAAAACATGAAATTAACAGCAATATCCCTGCTAGGTCAAATATTAAATTAATATTAAATAAAAAAAACACTAGAAGTGCTATATGACTGTATTAATGAAAAACATCAAACAATAGCTACATTGCAAACATAAATTCTGAAAAAGACTAAATTCACACAGCAATGAGATTTCTATCCATCTCAAAACATTTTAAGTGCATAGTACTAATGAGGAAAAGACACAACACGATGTAGTACACATGCCAGACCAGCATGTGGCACTGAAATTATGCCACAGAGACACACTAAGAACGGAGAAGACATGGACTATGCGCATAAACCTTGCGCTCGGTATACAAACGAACATGGAACAATACATTTATTAATTTGTGTTAATGTTAGTTAATAAAAAAAAACAATTGTTCAGTGTTTGTTCATGTTTTTGTTGCTCTTACGTGACGTAGTGTTTGACTAGGGGCGAGACGTGGGCTGATGATGTCATCGTTTCAGAAAATAAACAGATTCGCTGTCCACACGAAAACGCAAAGGCGGCGTTTTCAAATTGATCCACTCTGGGACCCGTTTCACTCTCCCAAAACGCCGGATCCGTGTGGACGAAACACCTATACGATACAAAATGCATGCGTATACAGCGAAACGTGTCTCCGTGTGGACGGGGCCTTGAAGTGCATAAGGGTAAAACAATGAAGAAAAAATCAACATTACAAAAATATATTAAAGAATAACTTTGCTAGGTCAAAGATTTCCGTGGACAGCAAATTAATCCGTGGTAGGCAGATCTTACACTGAACAGTGACATTTTCCCGTGTCTTTCTTTAAAAATGAAATTATGTCAGTACATCCAGTGATTAAAGGCTGCGTTACCCTCCATTTTCCATTATCTTGTTGCTGATTTCTTCTGAGCGCGATTCTGACAACCCTCCCCCTCTCCGCCGGAAAAACTTGAAGAATCACGAACGTATATAAGCGTCAGGTTTATTAGGAAAAAATATAAACGTTAAAAAAGGAAATTTAGGAGAATCAATTAATTTTGAACAACTTATTACCATTGTGTAAATAATATGTAATCATGTAATCCATAAAAAAGTAACTGTAGTCTGATTACGAGTATTTTAAAAAGTAGTTTACTCTAATTACAAGTACTTGAGATTTGGAATCTGATTATGTAATCCAGATTACATGTAATCCGTTACTACCCAGCTCTGCCTCTGTCTCAGTACGGTTTGTTTCAAGCCATTCGTTAATCTGGCTGTTTGATGAAGAGATAAAATATAGTAGAAATAAACACTTTAAGAATCTGTAAATGCAAAGGACTCTTATTATGTTTTCTTAGGACTATTATTATATCGTAATGTTTGGTTGACCAATCAGCGGAGCGGGGTGTTTCATTCCCGCCCACATGTAGAGATCGAATATTCAAGTTGTTTATTCTCTTTTTGTCCCTGAACGTAAAAAACAAAAAATTAAGCAGAATTCTTTATTTTTCACTTTGGCATGGTCCGTGTACTTTCTCGTTCATTCATTATTCTATTTCGGAATGAAAGATGAAATTTAAAAAAAGGGTGCAGCTTGGTTTTTTTTGTTTAAAAGAAAAAAAAGCAAAAAATGGCTGTATATTGTTTTCCAAATGTATTGTTGTCATCAAATAATAGTATTAGAAAATTGGACGAAAAAAACGAAGTCAGTGTATGGTCCGTGTACCTTTTGATCATTTCATTTCTTATTTAGAATGCAATAACGAGAAATGGGGAAATGGCTCGTTTATTCGTTTTTCCGAGAAATGGGGAAATGGCTCGTTTATTCGTTTTTCCGCTCCTTTCTTTTTTCATTTGGGGTTTACAAATCGGTTTTATGGCTTCAGTATTTAATTCGCACTTGTGGGTGGCGCTGAAACACTCCTCTCATCTGATTGGTCGAATCGCTCCTCCTTCAGTGTGGTCTTTTCTTTCTTTCAGGCAGAATAAGAGTCAGTACTATAACGTCTGAAACCACCACTCACTGTTAATTAGCACAATAATTGAATCAGTTGTTGCTGGGGGCACATAATTTTGTGCTGCTGCGACTTGCAAGTGACCCCTTTAAATTATTTCTAGGTTATAGTATTGTATGAATATTGTCCCACTGATGAATACAGTGCAAATAGTTCTGTCTCCTTGAATAAAAGTGAAGTGGAATTATAAATCAATAATAGACTGAACAGTTCCATGATGATCTGTCTGTAACATTTACCACTCTCGTCTTTTAAGTCAAAAAGTCACTAAGTATGTGTGTGTGTGACATTAATAAATCATTGTAAAAAAAATTAAAGTTAAATTTATGAAATAAATTAGTAATATTAGTTTTATTACATACTAAATTGGTTGATGTTTCTCTTCTTAGTCTTCTTTGTTGGTTTGAGAAAGCCAACATATATTTAAACATTATTAATATTTATTATGAGAGTAATTGACACCGACTAGAACTTTAATGTTTCACCAAATTCAGCTCAGATCTTCAGACTCATCTGACTCGTTGCTGTATAACTGGTCAGACTTACCTTCCCAAAAAATCCTAGTGACTTTTGTTATCTGAGCAATGAAGGCCTTTACACTTCATGTCCACTAGAGGGGGCGACAGGATTTTTGTTTACATCAGTTTTAAATGACAAATAAATACATGAATTTCATGTGTACTGCCATGAATATGCTATATCTCTGTACAAGAATAAACTTCACACTTCAAGCTGTACAACTACTTAAAACTTCCCATTCCCATCCAAATTTATTTGAAGATATTGTTTATTCACACTGGTTTATGCATTTAATGTTTGCCCATCTGGAACTTTTATTTTTCATGAGCTGTATATTTTAAGATGTACTAGGTGTTGATAAATCACATGCAATGAATGTAAAGAGCTAATGTCAGGACTCTCAGTCCTGCTCCTGGAGGGCCAGTGTCCTGCAAAGTTCAGCTACCCCGAATAAACACACCTAAGCTAAGCAAGGTCTTCAGGATCAGTAGCAGTGTCCAAGCAAGTGTGTTGGAGCTGAACTCTGCAGAACATGGTTCTCCAGGTTCAGGACTGGGTTTTAAATCTATAAATTAATTTGTACAGTTGGGTGTCTGCATGCAGAGGTGTACGTCAGTAGGTACAATGGAAAATGTAATCTGTACAAATTTTTATTTAATCATTTAAACATGCAAACAAAACTGCAATGTTTTGGAAAACTATCACATTTGCACATACCCTGCTTGGACCTTACTGACTGAACACATTTTACTGCAGGAAGTGGGAAAAAAAATGCAAACTGTTTGATACAGAATAACACAAAACTCTTAGTGGCTTCAAGAACATTAGAAGTTACTGCAGGAAGTGGGAAAATGCATTCTGTTACACAAAACTCTTAGTGACTTCAAGAACTTTGGATAGGGCTGCAACTTCTGTGATGACAAAATCTTCAGATCTACATTTAGGGCACTGCCTTGAGATCTCCATGCACCTTGCACTTACACACTCCTGCAGCATGAGGTGAACACAGGTTCTTCAATGATAGCATTAACATTAACTACTGGAGCTGGTGCCGAATAAAAATGATTATGTTTTGGAAAACAGCAAGTCAAATGTAGAATGAGGGCCACACACTTGCATTGAATGTAGCATTGAATAGACTGAACATGAGCAATACCCATGTTACTGTTTTTAGCACCATATTTGTTCTTTCTAGTTTACGGTGTTTTGGTTAGGATATTTAAAGATGCAGTTTTTTTTTTTTAACTCTGCCTTCAACAGATCCTTGATTTGCGATTTGAGGTTATGAAAAACAGAGGGATCAGCATCACTGTGATAATATATATATAATTATTTATGTCGTAATATATATTTCACTTACCCCTCCTTACTTCAAAACGTCTGTTGGAGGCCCTTTGTGGCTTGACTATTTTCCGCTTGTTTTTACTGACGTACCTCTGCATGCAGACACACAACTGAACAAATTCATTTATAGATTTAAAAACCCAGTCCTGAACCTGGATTTTTGGGGAAGATAAGTCTGACCAGTTATACAGCAACGAGTCAGACAAGTCTGAAGATCTGAGCTGAATTTGGTGAAACATTAAAGTTCAAGTCGGTGTCAATTACTCTCATAATAAATAATAATAATAATGTTCAAATATATGTTGGCTTTCTCAAGCCCAACAAAGAAGATTAAGAAGAGAAACATCAACCAATTTAGTATGTAATAAAACTAATATTACTAATTTATTTCATAAATTTAACTATATTCATTTTCACAATTATTTATTAATGTCACACACATACTTAGTTACAGACATATTATCATGGATCTGTTCAGTCTATTATTAATTTTTATTTCCACTTCATTTTTTTATTCAAGGAGACAGAACTATTTGCACTTTTTTTTTTATTTGTACTTTTTTGATTATATAATTTATTATAGAAATAATTTAAAGGGGTCACTTGCAAGTCACAGCAGCGCGAATTGTGTGTCCAGCAACATCTGATTTAATTATTATGCTAATTAACAGTGAGTGGTTGTTTCAGACATTACAGTGCCACACTTGTACTGATTCTTATTCTGCCTGAAAGAATGAAAAGACCGTGCTGAAGGCGGAGCGATTCAACCAATCAGATGAGAGGAGTGTTTCAGCACAAGCGCGAATTTAATATTGAAGCCAAACCAATTTGTAAACCTCAAACGAAAAAATGAGAAATCGAGCCAAAATCTAATTTTCCGTTTGTTTAAACTAAACGGAAAAACGAATAAACGAGCCATGTTTCCATTTCTTATTGCATTCTAAATAAGAAATGAAATGATCAAAACATACACAGACCGTACACTGACCTTTTTTTCTAATACTATTATTTGATGACAACAATACATTTGGAAAACAATATACAGCCATATCTGCTTTTTTATTTTAAACAAAAAACCAAGCTGCACCCTTTTTTAAATTTCATCTTTCATTCCAGAATAGAATAATGAGTGAACGAAAAAGTACACAGACCACGCCAAAGTACACGGACCTGGTGTCCATTCATTTTCGTTTTTTAACCCAGAAATGAAAAACGGAAAATGCGGTTTCTTCTTTAATGGTTCAAACACTGATGAATAGAATAAACAGACACAAACTAATTTTCATTATTCAAAATTTGAATTCATTAACAAAATCGTAAAAATTATATGTTTTTTAATGTGTACTGTATATAAATGCCAAATTTAATTTTTACCATTTTTAGTGTATTTATACAGATGCTAAGGCCCTCTCGCACTACTGACGTGGCCATCATACCTGCTTTATGAAAACTTTTAGCTTCTATGATCTTGAAGTGCCCCTATTATACCATTTCTAAGGTTCCTAGTATTGTTTTGGGAGTCTTCTAAAATTTACATGCATGCAAGGTCAAACAACCCTTTTGGTTTTCTCAGACTATGCATTTAATATCACCCACATTTTCCAACGATTCTCAAATGATTTGTTCGAAAGCAGTTCTAAGATTCAGTCTCTCTAACCCCATAGCTCCTATGGTCAAGCCTCATTTATTATAACTGATTTTTGTGAGATCGATATAAATTAATGACAGCTTTATAATTTTATAGGGAGCGCAGAGCACGCTTTCTTGGCCAATTTATTCAGAATTTCAGTAAATTTAGTTTTTCATTGTGCTGTTGGACCAGTGACAGCTGCATGCTGCAAACATCTGCATGTAGACTGCAACCAAAATGGTCGCAAACATCTGAATTGTAGCATATCAGACCCGAACCAGACAAATTAAAGATTCGATCGGGAGCCTGGTTGAAACATGAGCCGAATTCCACAGAAAGGCAACAGGATGTTGTAAATCAACTCCTAGCACCACAGTCTGAAGCAAGATAACCAACCAGCTCTTTCACAGAACAGCTTTCAACATTTACACCATTAGAACAATTATTGACAATTTCAATTCGAAGAAGAGATTGTCAAATTTGGGGCAAGTAATCAAAGAGATGCACAGTGGTGACCATCACATGTAAACCCATGATAGTAAACATGATCACAAGCTCTTTGGATTGACTTCCCCCACCTAGAAGGAAAACAGACTGAAATTCCCTAAGGAGACCTGTTAACCTCTCTGGTCTTCACAGGACATATCCTTACTCCACAGAATGGCGCAGAGAATGCCTTCCAATGCATATATGCACCAAAATGAACTCAAAAAAGACTTCTAAATGGATACCAGTCCATTGCTTAACTCAATATCATACATGTAACCCACACATTTGACTAAAATGTTTCTAATCACTTATTGTGTATGTCTTTTTAAATAACTCTTGAATAGCTTAAGGGATCATATTCATGTTTAGTATGTGTGTGTTCTGTGTATGTCTTTTTAAATAACTCTTGTTATTTATCAAATGTTTCATATTCTTGTTATAGGAATCATGTCCAAGTTATACCCTGCAAGAGCGGGAAAATTCGGACCACGTGATTGATAAGATAACATATGATTTATGAATGGGTGGGACAAACATCGCAACACCCCCCGAAAAGACAATATCTAATTGGTCAAGACAACATTTGAGGTGTGGCCAAAAGGTCAGTTTAATACTCAGGACACCATCAAATTCATGCTTTTAGTTTGCGTCTAGCTTTTGCTATCAGTCATGCCGGCTTTTAGCCTGCTTTTAGCTTTTGCTTTTAGTCATGCTTTATCATGACTTTTAGCATTCTTTGAGCCCGGTTCCAGCGTGCTTCGGCCTGCACGCCTGCTGCTACTTAGCCACGATGAGAAGAAACACCACCTAATCTCTTCAAACTTTACTTGTATTCTTTTACTTTAGTTTCTTTTTTCCGTTGAGAGTTCGTGTTCTGAGGTAAGTTTTGCAACGCCGTGTCTCCGAGTCTGACCTCGCGTGCCCGTCTGAAACTTCGACCAGCCCACAACTGCGCATCGTCAGCCTACACCCCAACCACGGGCTTCCGAAGATGTCACTTCAACGACTACTGAACATCCAGCCAATCAGCAACCTCGGGAAACCTCCTTTTCAACGACAACAAAGGGACCCCCTTTACACAGGGATCACAAGTAACATACCTCCTGACTAAGCTGAACTGGTTTATCTAATATAATTTTAACCTCATTGAGGAACTCAGTGCGAGGGTTAATTAAGTGATTAAATGGTTGTTCATGTCTATGCAATTTCACGTATTGCTGTAAACTTGGGATTTCACATTTTCATTCTCTTAAACTCATTCTTCCCTAACTTTCTATCTTCCTGCAACTTGCGTGAATGTGTGAGTGTGTGTGCTTATGTGTTAGATTAGTTTATATGTCTTAGATTTATCTAATAAAGCCTTATTTATATTGAAAAGAGAAGTATCTTGTGTTTTGTGCTTAAGTTAATGTCTTAAACTGCCGATCTTGTTACTGTGCTAATTAATAGTGTTTTCACTATACTTTGGATATTAATATCCAGCACAGATTTGATGTTAAACGGCTCGTTCAATGAATCGCTGGCCGTTTCAGTGATCAGCTGTGAAACAGTGATTCTGTTCAAATTCCCTTTAAATTCTTAAATGATTCCCTTTGAGCTAAATTGACCTGTTTCCCTTACACAGGTAAGGGGCGTGACATTTCCTGACCAGGCACCGAGAGGAGCCAATCACAACACACACTGGCCCAGCTAACCAATCACAGCACATTTCGTATTTCAGAAGGCGGGCCTTCATTTGATACAGGAACTATTCAAGCCGTTTGTACCAGACTGGGGCGAGAGGTGTTGTAATAATGTGAAATATGTGAAAAATAATGTGTTTTTTGAACAACCTAGTATTAGAGTCTGTTCTAGTACACCCCCAAAACAAAATCCAGACCTTGTAAAAGTGACCCATTTGATTCCATTTCATGTCATTCATATTCAACAATGGTGCATTTGACCCTACTATGTATTTTCATACAGATGATTATTTACATATTTTAAGGTTTTTTTTCACCTGATGGTCTTTAATGAACAGAGTCCATCCTGTAGTAAATCACTGAGCTGCTTCACTCCTGATGGTCCAGGATCATTTCCTGTGAGATCCAGCTCTATCAGGTGTGAAGGGTTTGATCTCAGAGCTGAAGACAGAGCTTTATAACCTTCTTCAGTGATACTGCAGTCTGAAAGTCTAGAAAAAATTAATCATGAATTGAAAGTGCCTAACAGTGCACATTTATCTAGGATAAATATTTAAACTAGCATTGTGATATTGAACTGTTTTATATCTTCTGATTTTATTTTAGGCAAGTCGTGGTGATTTGAGAAGGCTAAATTGTTCAAACATAGGCTATGATCATCTCACTGTCTGTTGCAGGACGCTTGGTCATTACTTATCATTTACTTTGTATAAAAATAATAAAAAAAATATATATATATATTTTTGCATTTAATGAACAAAAAATGCACTAAATGTTTTTCAAAATAACCTTATTAAAAAAAATTAAATTAATTATAAATCACTTTTAATTTTAATAGCTGAAACAGCTGTTTTGGGAGAGAGAGCGAGGGAAAAAGACGGGCTCAGGTCTGACTCGGGCCGGTAATTCGGATAAACTGTCAGATAAAAACTGGGACAACACTGTTTTGTTCTCTGTTGTTTTCCTCTGTGAGCATGCACTTGATAGATATATTTTCCCATTTTGTTAAATTTAAAACGTGTGACATTCATTCTGCACTCACTGATCATTTGGTCCTCAGAAGAAAAAAATAAAATATAAAAAAATTACTGGTAAACTCAGAAGAAATCCTGCAGGCGCCCCTGTGCTATATACACGATATACACACAATCCCCCACTGAAATTCAGGACCTGATTAAATATAACTGTTATACATAGATTAATTAAATTGCTGGTTTAAAATGTCATGGCTTTCCCAGGTTTTTTATGACCGTAAGAACCCTAATAAAAGCAACTGATGCACGCTTATCACTTAAACTGGTCACTAATGTGATGCACGAATGCTCCGTTACCTCTTCCTCCTCTAATCACATGCCGAAACAGTTCCCCAGACTTGGTTCTGGGACCGCACAATTACAAATTATATCAAAAACCATCTCAGAGGTGGTTTTTCAGATGCCACCAGTGTTTGAACACACATAGAAAACAATAGATATTAATTTTAAAGACACAGTGCTTCTTCTCCAGTGTGCTGGTGCTAAATGTTGGAGGCTACTGGTTGAAGAACAAGATTTATTGACACTAACTCATGATCTGCTCACATGTAAATACACTTCGCTCTTAAGCATGTGGCACTGCAGACTGTATATTTAAATAATTGCAGACTTTTGTGATTTGATAACTGCACTAACCCATATCACAATGTCGAGTTTATTTTTATTAATTGTGCAGTCCTGGTGAGAAGTGTGAAATATTTTCAAATTTATGAAACTGTGGTGGGTCACTAGAGTCTGGGTAATTAATGGGATACACTTAAAATACTTACTTCAGCTTTTCCAGTCTACACTGTAGATTTTCAAACAGAGTCAAGATGATCTTCATTCCTGGGTTTTCTAGTTTATTCTCACTCAGATCCAGCTCTGTCAGATTTGAAGGGTTTGAATTTAGAGCTGCAGCCAGAACATGACACCCTCCTTCTGTGATACAGTTGTTCTTCAGACTGCATAAAGAGAAAACACTTCAGTTTTAATCTGAATATTTACCAGTATGTTTTAGCTGACAGTTGACAAATACTGCTGATGTTAATGATAGCCACATTACAAAAGTCACATGTTTTTTTTCAGTCAGCAGTCTCTTAAAAAAAAGAAACATAAAAAAAAACCAGCAGAAAGAATTAAAAAATGTCCTTGTAACAATGAAAAAACGTACATCAGTGTGTTGAGTGTACAGTGTTTTGTCCTGCAGTAGAGCAGTGATCTGATTCACTAATGCAGAACATTGAGATCCAGTGATCTCTGTCTACTCATCGTGCCTACATCTAGACTTAAAAAAACAAGGTTCATGGTCATTTGCATTCAGAAATGCCAATAAACCAATAAACCATATATAGCGACAACACCTTCCTTTATAAATCATGTGAATGTATAATGTCCTCACCGAAATCATGGAAAAAGAAAGCAGTACTGACTGAGTAGCCATTCTGTGCTCTCACTAAACCAGACCAGCGCTCTTTGAAAACACTTCTCTGCTCAGCACATGGTTTGTCTAATCTTCCAGCAAAGCAAGTCAATGACACTATAGCTACATTTCAAATTACTTCGCAGCTGCACTGCAAATAAAAAAGGCTTATCTTACTTACTATCTTTGTCTTGTTTCTAGTTAAAATATCTAAAAATTCTTCAAGATGCATTTACTATATAAGCAAACAGATATTTAGTCTTATTTCCTGGGGGGGTCAGTGGAAGATTATAGATCAAGTTGGAAGATCCCACACTTTGTGTGAAACTGTTCTTATGTGCTCATTAGACACACATCTGTGCGTATGTACTGTTGATAAATGAGGGCCCTGTAATGTAGAGTTTATGCTGGAATTAAAGCCTGCAAATTTCACTGAGCTGAAGCAGTTCTGTCCTCAATTCTGTGGCAAATGATCTAGGTCCATGTTAACAGATGGATCTGAATTCTAACCAAACACTAGAGATTGTCACCAAACTTACCTCAGTATCTCTAATTTGCAATTAATATTCTTCAGGCCAGTGCAGAGGAGCTTCACTCCTGAATCCAGCAGATTATTATTGTTCATGTTCAGCTCTTTCAAATTAGTATCTGATCCAAGAACTGAAGCCAGAGCTGGACAGCTTTTGTCTGTTTAAGCCACAATCATTTAAACTACAAGAGAAATAAATCAAATCACAGAGTTAGATACATGTAATACATTTATTAAATACAAAAAATAAATTTATGGCAATTATTTTTACATGAACAGTAAAAAATAACCCAGAAAAATTTAGTTTCTACAAAAAAATGAATGAGTTCATTATTTTCCATAATGTAATGATAAAAATTAAACTTTCATATATTTTAGATTCATTGCACACCAACTGAAATATTTCAGGTCTTTTATTGTTTTAATACTGATGATTTTTGGCATACAGCTCATGAAAACCCAAAAAATCTCAAAAAATTAGCATATTTCATCCGACCAATAAAAGAAAAGTGTTTTTAATACAAAAAAAGTCAACCTTCAAATAATTATGTTCAGTTATGCACTCAATACTTGGTCGGGAATCCTTTTGCAGAAATGACTGCTTCAATGCGGCGTGGCATGGAGGCAATCAGCCTGTGGCACTGCTGAGGTGTTATGGAGGCCCAGGATGCTTCGATAGCGGCCTTAAGCTCATCCAGAGTGTTGGGTCTTGCGTCTCTCAACTTTTCTCTTCACAATATCTCACAGATTCTCTATGGGGTTCAGGTCAGGAGAGTTGGCAGGCCAATTGAGCACAGTAATACCATGGTCAGTAAACCATTTACCAGTGGTTTTGGCACTGTGAGCAGGTGCCAGGTCGTGCTGAAAAACGAAATCTTCATCTCCATAAAGCTTTTCAGCAGATGGAAGAATGAAGTGCTCCAAAATCTCCTGATAGCTAGCTGCATTGACCCTGCCCTTGATAAAACACAGTGGACCAACACCAGCAGCTGACATGGCACCCCAAACCGTCACTGACTGTGGGTACTTGACACTGGACTTCAGGCATTTTGGCATTTCCTTCTCCCCAGTCTTCCTCCAGACTCTGGCACCTTGATTTCCGAATGACATGCAAAATTTGCTTTCATCCGAAAAAAGTACTTTGGACCACTGAGCAACAGTCCTGTACTGCTTCTCTGTAGCCCAGGTCAGGCGCTTCTGCCACTGTTTCTGGTTCAAAAGCACACGCCTGTGCACGGTGGCTCTGGATGTTTCTACTCCAGACTCAGTCCACTGCTTCCGCAGGTCCCCCAAGGTCTGGAATCGGTCCTTCTCCACAATCTTCCTCAGGGTCCGGTCACCTCTTCTCGTTGTGCAGCGTTTTTTGCCACACTTTTTCCTTCCCACAGACTTCCCACTGAGGTGCCTTGATACAGCACTCTGGGAACAGCCTATTCATTCAGAAATTTCTTTCTGTGTCTTACCCTCTCACTTGAGGGTGTCAATGATGGCCTTCTGGACAGCAGTCAGGTCGGCAGTCTTTACCCATGATTGCGGTTTTGAGTAATGAACCAGGCTGCGGGTTTTTAAAAGCCTCAGGAATCTTTTGCAGGTGTTTAGAGTTAATTAGTTGATTCAGATGATTAGGTTAATAGCTTGTTTAGAGAACCTTTTCATGATATGCTAATTTTTTGAGATAGGAATTTTGGGTTTTCATGAGCTGTATGCCAAAATCATCAGTATTAAAACAATAAAAGACCTGAAATATTTCAGTTAGTGTGCAATGAATCTAAAATATATGAAAGTTTAATTTTTATCATTATATTATGGAAAATAATGAACTTTTTCACAATATGCTAATTTTTTGAGAAGGACCTGTATATGTATATATATATATATATATATATATATATATATTAGAAATGTATTGATTCAAATTTCCTACATAATATAGAATGCTTGAATAAGACTTTATAAAATATGTAAATGAATAATAGGTTTATATCATTAATAGCAATGATGATATATTTTAAAAGTGCTGCTCTATCTTGATGAGTGTCTTGAGGTGGAGAATCTGGAGGTTAATCATTTATTTATTGAGGTTATCCAAGAGTAGATCTCTTTTATAGCAGAAGTCAAAGAAGTTGAACTGCATATTGGAGTAGAAACAACTATGGAACAATGTGTTTTATAATAACATGATGTGTTTTCTTCTGCAGCTAACTAAACAGCTTTGTTTTGCTGAAAATAGACATTTTTTTTACATAAAACCTATGTAAATCTAATAAAATAGCATTGTAATTTAATTCCTAAGGACTGCAGTTTTTAAAGAAAAAAAGTTAAAATAAAATATATATATACTTATAATTGGTATATGGTTAATAATCACTATAGATCAGGGGTGTCCAAACCTGATATGTATCAATTAGGGGTGGGACGGTTCACTGAAAAAAATTTAACCGTACGGTTCTCCACACACGGTTCGGCATGTGCTAGGACTGCGGTTCAACTTAAATCTGACAATGCATCTGTAATATTCAGGGTTCGGCTAATGTATGTTTTCTGCTGATGGATGCGCATTCTGGGTTCCAAGTACATTACAACAACAGCCACGAAAAAAAAAAAAAAAAAAAAAAAGAGAAAAACCTGGACAAACCATTCACTCTTGTTCAATGCGAATGCTGGAATGTGTGCAGTCATTCATCACCGGGGTGCTTATAGTGTGCACACAGGTGAGACCTGAACAGCACACATTGATATCTGTGTTTTAACTAAACTCATTTTAGCTTTGCCAGTTTAAACATTTAAGAGCCAGAGAACGCGAGCTCACACGAGCAGTGAGAAGATTTGTGCGTGCGCTCATCCGAAGCGTGCAAACCCTCAGAACACGCACAAATATTAAGCTCTCTCTCTGAGTA
>NC_056618.1:13557944-13558011 GCF_018340385.1 Cyprinus carpio
GTTCACTCACATTATTTTCTCCAGTTTGCTGTGAGAGTCCATCAAAAGAGCAGCGAGTTTCTCCAAA
>NC_056618.1:13558539-13558802 GCF_018340385.1 Cyprinus carpio
CCAAACCCTGAAATAACAATAAACCAGAGATCAGTGTCAGAAATTAACTATTTTATAAGGGGCAACTGATTTTTGTTTTTTTACACTTTTACCTTTTGTATATCATCTTTAATGTTAAATTCTTACATCAAACAAATTAGAATTATTATGACAATAGGCTGTTACCAAATAAATCAGTATTCAGAGATATAGAACCTGCGTCTGAAGATGCTTTTAGATGTATTTACAGTTTAATGCTCATCAGACGGCTGTATACTTACATC
>NC_056618.1:13558844-13562661 GCF_018340385.1 Cyprinus carpio
TACAGAAATATGAACAAAGTGAAATGACTTTTATTATTTATCGGACAAAATGCTGCATATTTCTTTCTGAAACTGAAATGTCAAATAATAAAACTAACTTTTAAAAACTTTTTGCATTTTATGAGTTTTAGAAGAATTTGATAAATATATTAAAATGATAGAATTTGCCTGTACATAAACAAAGGCTTTGCTTGTGTTCTATTTAAAATCACAGGCATCCACTGCATTTGTAAATACATGCTATTTGCATTGTATAATTTCAAAATTTGAAGCAAAAACAGAATGGTCTGATTTAAGGGTTTGTGAATGAGACACAAATGTCACTTTGTGTAATTTGGTGGTTTTTTTGGAAAACAGGGTGTTAGGCTAGGCTGCTGCCCCTTTAAGACCGAATGCACGGATCCAGTATAATGATGCACAGGAGATTTTTTTCTCCTCTGTTTAAGTTCACTAAAGACATAACCGACTGCGTTTACGAGCATACTTGCAGAGACAGTTATTTTGAAATAATTTTGTGTGTATGTGTTCATTCAGAAGCAAGAATACGCGAAAGAGGAATCAATTCTGTGTACGCGCATGGTCTGAAACACGGCTCTCTGTGTGCGCTTTAAATCAAGTACACCCGCCTGCAGATCGAGGTCGCCCCGCCCCTTACCTACTCTGATTGGTTCGATCATCTTTCATAGACATACATGATAGGAAATGTGTTCGTAGTTGGTGTAGGATGGAGTATGTTGTTTAAAAAGCGAAAAACGCTGTGCAGTTTTACAAAGCCTTCATTATAATGCAGTTGTTTATTGTTAACTTGACTCACTATGTCTGATGTATTGAATCACGAGATGTTAGCTGCTGCAAGTTTTTAATCTTTCTGGACCAGTCGAATTCACAAATGAAATCATTTGGACATTCTAAAACGCTTAACTTGAAAGTACGTGGCTTAGTGCATTAAAACGGTGTTTTAAAACGACCAAACTCAGTAAACTAATTATTAATAAAGCATTATATTCACAGACAAGCAGATATGAGCCCAGAATACGAACACAACGCGTTTACGCATTAAGCATTTTCCTCCCATAACCTGCTTGTTTTGTAAATAGAATGCTTTATTAAAATGTTTTACTGAGTTTGGTCTTTATAAAACACGTTTTAATTTATTACACCACGTTAAACGTTTTCCTTTTTAGGCCAATGGGTTTCCAAATTGGGTACGGAAAAGATACAAACTTAATATATTCATATTAATATAAATAGATAATACTTTATAAAGTTTATCTCAATATTTGACCGCAGTGGCTGTGAGACAACTGCACTAAAATAAGAGCATGATGCGCATGAAATTACGTTCATTAATAGCAACAGATTAATGTCCTTTCAGAATCATAACTGGCCGGTAGAAATAAAAGTTTCTCGATTTCTTTTTTCTTTTTAATTTTGTTTAGAAGATTGATTTTCATGATATTTTGGTGAGGTAAAGGTGTTTAATTTGTATTTAATTTGTTTTAAAGAAAATTAAATTTTTATGGAAATATAGATGGCACATTAATCTACTGCGGTGTCATTTATCAACTGCTTGACAGATAATTATATGTAACAATAATTGTCTTGTCATGCTCATAGACTGCATAAAAACAGGGTCATGCTATATAAATTAAAACAATACTGATATATACTTTTCATTTCCTTTCTCATACTCTGATGATATGAAATAATCAAATTTTCAAAAATTATTTAATTCATAATTCATTCTTCTATCTGAAGACGTGATCCTCCCACTGTGGATAATATACCCAATTCATTTACTAAAAGTAGTGGTTGGTTCGTCTGTTTAGCCTAAAAGATCAGCTTAAATTAAAAACAAAAACAATCATTTTCAGGGACATGGTGGAAGTTACAAGTCTAATGTTTTTTTTTTTTTTCCCCTTCTTCTGTGCATTATAATAAAGGCTTTGTAAAACTGTACAGTGTTTCTTTAGCTTTTTAAACAACATACTCCGTAATGTTTCACCTCATTATGCGATCTGAAGAGTTTGAGCCACCCTACCAGCTTTTAATTGGAGAATACAAAGTAAAGCAGAAAAATGTCATCAAAATGATGTTAAAATATAAATAGCTATTTAATGAGTTTCTGTTTTTATAGCATAGCATGTGCTTTTAGGGACAGGGGATCTCAAAATCTGGACTCCAACCCTGATCAAACCCACCTACCTGTGATTTTCTAACGATCCTCTTTAAGGGGTATCAGACTCCTCAAATCAGCACTTAAGATTCAATCAAGAACATTACGCTTAAACAACCCAGCATAATTCCACAGAAAGCCAGAGAAAGCTATGTAGACGCCGCGAATCCAGACCGGCCAGTCTGAAGTTGTTTTCCTCTCTGTGAGTACAAAGTTTTGATGGATGTATTTTCTCCCATTTGTGTGGAATTTAAAACGTTGACATTCGTTTGCTCTCACTGCTCATTTGAGTCCTCAGAAGGAAAAAAATAAAAGATAAAAAAAAAAATAACTGCGTAACTCGAAGAAATCCCGCAGGTGCCCTGTTCGATATGCTAATAATAACCTTACCAAACCGTAATCTGGATTAAATGGTACCTACCATGCCATAGATCGTAAAATAAATTGCTGTTTATAATTTCATTGCTTTCCAGGTTTCATGACCAACAACTCAATAAAGTAACCTGATGAATCCGCTTATCACTTCAAACTACCAATGTGATGCACGCACGCTCCACTTCCTCCTCTAATCACATGCCGATCCATATCAGCTTTGTTCCGGGGATTCTACCTACAACAAATCAAAACTATCTACCCGTTTGAACACACATGGAAAAACAGATATGTGAATTTTAAATGGAGCTTCTTCTCAAGTGTGCTGATGCTAAATGATGAGGGTACTGGTTGAAGAACAAGATTTATTGATTACTCAACTCATGAAACTGCTCACATGTAAATGCACTTCACTTCTAAGCATGTGTGGCACGGTGGCTCAGGCTTTAATTAAAATTGAGCCTTTTTCTGATTTTGATAACTGCACCTTGGTAAACGACAATGTCTCGAAGTTTATTTTTGATTAATTCTGCAGTCCTTGATGAGGAGTGTAAAAACATTGTCAAATCTATGAAACCAAAGTGGGTCACTGCATTCTGGGTGTACTTAATGGGATAGCACTTTTTAAAATACTTACTTCAGCTTCTTTCCCAGTCTTACACCTGCAAATTTTCAAACATTTATTTTGTGATCTTTCTATTCCTGGGTTTCCTAGTTTATTCTCACTCAGATCCAGCCTCTGCCAGATCTGAAGTGTTTAAATTTAGAGTTGCAGTCAGAACATGATAACCTCCATACAGTTAAAAACTTGTTCTTCAGACTGCATAAAGAGAAAACACTTCACGAATCTGTGTTGAATATTTACCAGTATGTTTTAGCTGACAGTTGACAAATACTGCTGATGATGATAGCCACATTACAAAAGTCACACGTTTTTCAGTCAGCAATCTCTGACAAAAGATACACAAAAATCACAGAGCAGCAAAAATTTAAAAATGTCCTTGTAACAATGAAAATACTCACTTCAGTGTGTTAAGTGTACAGTGTTTATCCTGCAGTAGAGCAGCGATCTGATTCACTCCTGTGTCTCCTAGTTTACGTCCACTTAGATACAGCCCTCTCAGGAGTAACGGGTTTTTACCCACAATTCCAGTCACATACTGACAGCCTTCATCTGCAGCAGGACCCAAAAACCTGCAGAAGAGAAGATGAAGTAAACTTAATTTCAGAAATAAACAACATTTGACTCTGAAACACTGTGAAAGGGGT
>NC_056618.1:13562934-13563998 GCF_018340385.1 Cyprinus carpio
CAGATGGCGCTATGACTATAACTGAATATTGGCATGTAAATGTATTCAGGCTAGGACTCTTACAAAACGTGAAGTTTGGGTCAGATTGGGCATTGCATGTTTTAGTTAGTGTAAAACAAGCAATTTCCTGTTGCCAGCAGGTGGTGCTTTGACTATAAATTAATATTGGCCTAAAGATGAGTTCAGGCCAGGACTCTTACAAAACATGTGAAGTTTGGGGCAGATCTGACATTGCTTGCCTGAGTTACAGCGACTTCCTGTTTCATGGCGAAACATCAAACTTTGTCAGGCCGCCAGGGACACGCCCCTTGACGAAAACTCAAAATCTTTGCAATTTAACGTAACAAAGGTCGTATGATGACCCTCACCAAATTTGAAGATGATCCGATTAAAACTGTAGGAGTTTGTCAAAGTACAAGGCATGGAAATGGCAAAAACTGCACAAAAATCGGACAGGATATTCAAAATAAAGTACTTCCTGTTGGGTTTTGGATTTTGTACCAAGATACTTTTTTGTAGGCAATGGTGTGCTACATGTGTTTACCGATTTTCGTGCATGTATGTAAAACGTAGCTCGAGGCGCACTCTGTTGAAATTTTAACAGGTGGCGCTATCGAGCCATTTTGCCACACCCACTTCTGAAACCTATATCAGATGTAAATGTTCGCCAGTACTGATGCGTGTGCAAAGTTTTGTGAGTTTTGGAGCATGTTTAAGCCCTCAAAAATGTAATTCACTTAGGAAGAGGAAAAGAAGAAGAAACGGAGCAATTCCAAGAGGGTCCTCGCACCACCGGTGCTCGGGCCCTAATTAAATCAATTAGTAATTTTAGTAGCATGAAAAAACAAACACTTTTTTTGTCATCAGTGACTAGTGTGAGTTATGTCCTCTTGCAAAAACCACTCTAATCAATGAAGCTGTCTAGACTGCAAAAACAATCTTGTTTGCATCGTATCAGCACTTTTTTTTGTTTCTTTGGTTTGATGAGTCAGTGAGTGTGTGTCATGCACTGAACAAAACTCTGGTATTTCCAGCGCTGCCTGATCTAAACACTTCTGGATTTT
>NC_056618.1:13564553-13565580 GCF_018340385.1 Cyprinus carpio
ATTGTGAGCAGCGATGCGATAGAAGAGATGCTGAAAGAATAGAATTAAATGAAGCGCTGTGATGAGTGTCAAGACTGGATTGGTGTGAGCTTGACTGACGTGGTCTGTCAGAACTAACACCATGCTTGATTATTATTATTCAGCACATATTCAACACACATCAGATCACCAGCTCTTCATATCTGATCACACATGTGACTGACAGTCTTTAATAATGAATAATCAAAGGGGTTTCAGTGTATAAATCATGTTCACTCACATTATTTTCTCCAGTTTGCTGTGAGAGTCATCAAAAGAGCCAAGAGAGTTTCTCTCACATCCAGATCTCCCTGTTATCTTCACCAGATCCAGTTCTTTCAGGAATAAGGGACTTCTTTTACCCAGAGAACTCCAGTGAGATACTCACACGCTTCCTCTGCAGCAAGGACTTTTCAAAAACCTAAACGAGCCGATAAGGACTTTCAGATCATGTTATATTCTACATTATTTTTGCTACAAAATTCTGTTGTGTGTCTGTGAAATTTCTCTGAACTGCTATTTAAAGGGGTGCTATTTAGCTTTTCCACATTTTTCAACTTTCGTTAGTCTGTTAATGTTGCTGTTTGAGAATAAAAAAATCTGTCAAAGCCAACGTCCACTTCAAAAGGAGATATTTTTATTTAACAGAAAGCACTTTTCAAAAAGTACCAAGAACGACTCGTTTGGACTACAACGATATCTTCCGGGATTTGTGATGGTGAGCTTGCCACTAGTGAAGGCAAAGAGTGTTATCACTATGTCAGAGAAACGGTCTTGTGTACCTTCGTATAATTCGTTTTGTAATTTAATATTGAAAAATCTGAATAATGAAAACATTCGTTCTTTCGTTTTTCTAATTGGAAACCAAAAATGAAAAAATAAAAAAACGTCTTCTTTTCTTAAATCTGTTTCCAAAACCAAAATGAAAAAAACGGATAACGCTTCGTTTTCCAATTTTCTGTTTTGTGCTAATATCAAAAATCTAAAACACGGATAACGAGCGTGTGCG
>NC_056618.1:13565778-13565870 GCF_018340385.1 Cyprinus carpio
AACCCCTTTCTGCTGATTGGTCAGACAAAAAAAAAAAAAAAGATCAAACTGTCATCAGTTCTTCTGCAGTTCCTCGCGGCAGAATAGCCTAC
>NC_056618.1:13566884-13566973 GCF_018340385.1 Cyprinus carpio
ATTTTCAAACTCTTTGTCCTCTGAACCTCTTTCACCTAACATATTTACTTTAAAGGGGTGGTCAGTCAGCAATTCTGTAAAAGACAATA
>NC_056618.1:13568037-13573244 GCF_018340385.1 Cyprinus carpio
TTTTGACAATATTTACACTGAAGCTCGCAGGAGGGTAAGGGGCGTGACTTTTCCTGACCAGGCGCCGAGGGAGGCCAATCACAAACCACACAGGCCCAGTAACCATCCACAAGCACTTCATATTTCAGAAGGCGGGCCTCATTTAGTGATGGGGAAGTTCGGATCATTTTATCCGACTCGGGCCCTTTGAGTCTCGTTCAGCACAATGAATAATCTGTTTTCGAGTCATTTCGTTCATTTATGAACTATAATTAAAATGTTACGTGTTACTTCCCTACGTCTACTAGTACTTACACAAAACGGTTGAGCACATACAAACAATACCAAACTCATACTGCTTAATAAACAGAAAAGATTAATTCATTGTTTACCTGGGTCTTCAGTCTAGGAATTAGCTCACCTCACTCTGATTGACAAGTCTTCGGGTCTGAGTTAACCAATGCAGTCTGAGCTGGAGAGAATTGAGTAGTCCATTCAGAGTCTTCGGGTTTGGTAGTCCTTAATCACGTGACAGCCCATACGCTTGACCATAGACTGGAGTTACCCTCGGCAACAAATCTGTGTGTATATTAGTACTATTACTATTATTCATTTATTTTTTTGTCTTTATGATTTTAAGTGTACTGCCTTAATGCTTTGTATTGTTTAATAATAATAATAATAATAATAATAATAATAATAATAATAATAATAATAATAAGACTGTATAAAGGGCTTTTAACCTATGGTTAAGTTCTTTTTGTCACATGACAGCATTGGATACAGAAATTAATTTACAAGCTTCCTTACAAACAGGTGCATAGTGATTATCATCATCATCATCATCATCATTATTATAATTATATTATTTACTCTTATAGTTACTGCATTTCTGGTCTCAAATTGTATCTTTTTACTTCTTACAGTTTATAAATCTATGAATTCTGTCATGATGCTTATTTTCTACACACTGATGTAACAAAGGTAATAAAAGAGTATTTATTAATAGACACATGATTATGAACGGGTTTAATTTCCTTGATTTCTCTTCTTTGAACACCACTTTCAAAAAATTAATTGATTAGATAGCTTTTGTGTAATTCAAACTCAATCTGGAATTTTGTTCCCAATTACTATTTTTCCAAATTAGGTGGTCTCCTTTCCTATTGGATCTGTAATTATAATATTGCTAGAATCCATTACAATTCTATTCAAATTTCATAAACAGGCATTACTCGCATGGTATTAAATTTAAGCAACCCGCATGAATTCATTTGGAACAATTAAGACATTTTATATAAGAGACAATCTTTGTTTTTTAATAACTGGTTTGAGAACAATGTTTTGGTTGTTTCCCAGTTATTTAACTCAGAAGGTCTTATTTTAAGTTACGAAGAATTCTTATGTGCTTAGTGCTTAAGTTCTTAGGGTGCGAGGTCTGTATTGATAAATGGATGGAGACCTCAAGGCAGTCCACTAAATGCAGATCTGAAGATTTTGTTTTTACAGATTACATTTTTTCTGTATTTACTTACTGACATACACCTCTGCATGCAGACACCTAACTGTACAACAATTTATAGATTTTAAAACTCCAGTCCTGAACTGGGAGAACTATGTTCTGTAGAGTCTGTATTCAAAATACACTTGTTTGGAGCATTGAGCATTGATCCTGAAGACCTTGTTTAGCTTTTAGGCAAGTGGCTTTATTCAGTGGGTCAGCTGAACTTTTTGCGGGACACTGGCACCTCCAGGAGCAGGACTGAGAGCCCTGACATTAGCTCTTTAGATTAATTGCATGTGATTTAATAAACACCTAGCACATCTTAAAATAAACAGCTCATGAAAAATAAAAGTTCCAGATGGACAAAAGATTAAATGCATAAACCAGTGTGAATAAACTATATCTTAAATAAATTTGGATGGGAATAGGAATGGGGAAGTTTTAAAGAGCCAGTTGTACAGCTTGAAGTGTGGTTTATTCTTGTACACAGATATGGCATATTCATGGCAGTACACATGAAATTCATGTATTTATTTGTCATTTAAACTGATGTAAACAGAAAAGGAGTAGACTGGATTTTTTTAAACCTGTCGCCCCCTCTAGTGGACATTAAGTATTAAGGCAATATTCATACAAAACTATAATTTCTGGGTTTTTATTTAATTATGCTAATTGACAGTAAATGGTGGTTTCAGACATTACAGTGCCGCACTCAAACCAACTCTTATTCTGGCATGAAAGAATGAAAAGGCCGTACTGAAGGCGGTGCGATTCGACCAATCAGATTAAAGCAGTATTTCAGCGCCGCCCACAAATTAATGAATGTGAAATATTGAAGCCATAAACCTATTTGTAAACCCCCCAAGCGGAAGAAATGAGAAAAAGAGCCAAAATCTCATTTTCCATTTTGATAAACTAAACAAGAAAAAACAAATAAACTAGCCATTTTCCCATTTCTTGTTAGTGCATTCTAAATAGGAAATGAAATGATCAAAACATACATGGACCGTGTACTTTTGCGTCCATTCCTTTTTCGTTCTTTTAACCCAGAAATGAAAAACGGAAAAAGCAGGTTTCTTCTTTAATGCTTCAAACACTGATGAATAGAGCAAGTAGACGGTCCGTGTACTTTTGCGTCCATTCGTTTTTTCTTTTTTAACCATGGCCGGAAAAAAAAAACCAAAAAATTAACGGTTGTTGTATTTTTAAATGCTACGCTGAAAACCAAAATTTAAAAATTAAAACTGCACACACAAAAATGCCGCCCTAGAAAGTATTAAAATTTTGGCTTCTTTTTTCAGATTTTTAATTAATTTTTTGCATCTCTAACAAACATTTGAAAAATGCACAAATTAATATAGAAAAAAAAAAATGATTTTAAAACAAGTTTTCTTTGGCCAAATTTTAGTGATGCTTCTCCTGCATATGTTCAGATGTGGGAACTGGAGCCGCTCTTTGAACAATGCAAAGACTTGATACAAATATTATTTAAAAAATAGACATTGCAGAATCATAGGAAATCTATCATTATGAAATTATATATTGGGGATATCATTTTGTCAAGTAACTTTGTGTGCTGGCAAGTGGTATTAAAAGTTTTCATTGAGAGGACCATGGCGGTCACCACCATGTATAGGGTTACCTTGTGTAGGCTGGCCAGATGCCTTATATATTTTGACATATTTTTGCTCTGTTCACTGATGGCATCCGCATACTCTTAGATTTAGGGCTTTACAGGGCTCTTAGACTCATTCTTCAAAATGGTAGTCACTTAAGTGACATTCTCAGTTGGTAGCACTAGCACATTATTTTTGCAGTTTTTTTTTTTGGCTGGCCAAATCATGGCATTAATCAATGCATGCTGATGAACTTTTATCATAGTTTGTTATTTATATGGTAAACGAGTGTTCAACATTCAACACATTCAACCCTCGCTCTCTTTTTCTCATCAGTATTATTTGTGATTTAAATTTTGTTAAGTGTGCATTCCCCTTGCTGTGTTATGCTTCAGACTTTAGATGCTTTCAATTTCTACCTCACACCTTGGTGTCACGCTTACAAGAAAAGATAATTGTCTGTTTTGCTTATATATACTTTTAACACTTAAACAGACCTTGGTGTCACGTTTACAAGAAAAAGATAATTGTCTGTTTTGCTTATATATACACTTTTTTAACACTTAAACAAAAGATTGATCTCATTGTTATAGCCTTATTAATTAAAAGCACAACAACAATAAAAACAGTAATAATGACAAATTAGATAACATTTGTCAACAGAAACGAATAGAATAAAGGCATGACTCCACATGCTGTTATATACAATCAATAATAAATTATAGAATGTTTAGCAAACAGTGAGGAATCAAATAAATAAATAAATAAAAGAAAAGAAAGAAAAGCCTCCATGGTGTACCGCGGGGGTAAACAGCAAAGATAACAAGGTTTTTGAAAACAAAAAGAAAAGTGAAACTAAACTGGCTGTCGGGGTCCGTGTACTTTTTCGTTCGTTCATTATTCTATTTCGGAATGAAAGATGAAATTTAAAAAAGGGTGCAGCTTGTTTTTTTGTTCAAAAGAAAAAAAGCAGAAATGGCTGTATTTTGTTTTCCAAATGTATTGTTGTCATCAAATAATAGTATTAGAAAATTGGACCAAAAAAACGGTCAGTGTACGGTCAGTGTACGGTCCGTGTACGTTTTGATCATTTCATTTCTTATTTAGAATGCAATAACAAGAAATGATAAAATGGCTCGTTTATTCTTTTTTCTGTTTAGTTTAACAAACGGAAAATGAGATTTTGGCTCGATTTCTCATTTTTTCGTTTGAGGCTTACAAATTGGTTTGGCTTCAACACTCCTCTCATCTGATTGGTCGAATCGCTCCGCCTTCAGCACGGTCTTTTCATTCTTTCAGGCAGAATAAGAGTCTTCAGCACGGTCTTTTCATTCTTTCAGGCAGAATAAGAGTCATAATAATTGAATCAGATGTTAATTCGCGTACATTTTCCATTGCACTTACTGACGTACATCTTGCATGCAGACACCCAACTGTGCAAATTCATTTATAGGTTTAAAACCCAGTCCTGAACCTGGAGAACCATGTTCTGCAGAGTTCAGTTCCAACACACTTGCTTGGACATTGCTACTGATCCTGAATACCTTGCTTAGTTTAGGTGTGTTTATTCGGGGTAGCTAAACTGGCCCTCCAGGAGCAGGACAGAGAGCCCTGACATTAGCTCTTTACATTCAGTGCATGTGATTTATCAACACCTAGTACATCTTAAAATATACAGCTCATGAAAAATAAAAGTTCCAGATGGACAAACATTAAATGCATAAACCAGTGTGAATAAACTATATCTTAAAATAAATTTGGATGGGAATGGGAAGTTTTAAGTAGTTGTACAGCTTGAAGTGTGAAGTTTATTCTTGTACACAGATATGGCATATTCATGGCAGTACACATTTATTTGTCATTTAAACTGATGTAAACAGAAAAAGAGTAGACTGGATTTTTTTAAACCTGTCGCCCCCTCTAGTGGACATTAAGTGTTAAGGTCTTCATTGCTCAGACAACAAAAGTCACTAGGATTTTTTGAGAAGGTAAAAGTCTGACCAGTTATACAGCAACGAGTCAGACGAGTCTGAAGATCTGAGCTGAATTTGGTGAAACATTAAAGTTCTAGTCGGTGTGAATTACTCTCATAATAAATAATAAGAATG
>NC_056618.1:13574444-13574554 GCF_018340385.1 Cyprinus carpio
GTTTTTCTTTTTTTTTTAATTTTTATATTAAAAATAAAATGAAATGAAGATACACGGACCGTTTCTACTTTCAATATTAAACAAAAAATCCAATGACCAAAAGATACTAT
>NC_056618.1:13574632-13574737 GCF_018340385.1 Cyprinus carpio
TATTATTTTATGACAGATTTGCATCCGCTTAAAGAATGAAAAGTGAAAGTCACCGTTCTCTGCTATTAAATGGGTAAGTGCGAGCAGGACATTTTTGTGTGTCTG
>NC_056618.1:13575468-13578591 GCF_018340385.1 Cyprinus carpio
TTCCGTATTTCATTTCTGGGTTAAAAAACGAAAAACGAATGGACGCAAAAGTACACGGACCCTATTATTTGATGAAAACGAAAAACGAATGGACGCTGGAATAGAATAGAATTATGAATGAACGAAAAAGTACACGGACCACCGACCTGTGTACCTTCGTATAATTCATTTTTTAATTTAATATTGAAACGTGAATAATGAAAAAAAATTGGCACATTTTTCATGTGATTTGGTTATATTAAAAATAAAGTATTTGTTTTTTTTTTTTTTTTAGGTAATGTTTATGAATAGGAAAAGGAATGGAAGCAAAAGTATGTTTTTGGGGGAATGAAACGCCCCTCTTCTGCTGATTGTTCAACCAACCATTACAACATAATAGTCCTAAAATAAAAAAAAAAACTTAGTATTAATAGTCCTCCCAGCTTCTACAGATTCTTAGCGTGTTTATTTCTACTACATTTGATCTCTTTCTCTTCATCAAACCAGCCAGATTAACGAATAGCTTTGGAAGCCAGAAACCTTTTGGTCCTTTGGCACACAGCCTGTTTAATGATAGTATCCTTCTATCAAAATCCTGTGTATGGCTTCGTGACTTAGCAGCGGGGTATGAAAGCGCAGACCACTATCAGTTTGTATGTGAACATGTAGTCATAAATTTTGTTTTAGACAATATGTGCTGCGTTTTTGGGCTATGGAGGATCTTTAATATGACAGATATGAAAAAAATACTTTACAAGTATTTTTTACAGTGTAATTACAGCACATCTATTTTTAATTTTTTTTATTTATCCACTGGCATGGGGACTATTTGTTCGTCAGAGTGCTTGTTTGAGTGATTGACTTCAGTGAAATGTGAATATGATGTCATGATTTGAAGGTGAACTTGTTTGAGTTATAAGAACATATCCAAACCCTGAAATAACAATAAACCAGAGATCAGTGTCAGAAATTAACTATTTTATAAGGGGCACCTGATTTTCATTTTTTTTACCTTTTACGTTTTGTATGTCATCTTTAATGTTAAATTCTTACATTAAATAAATTAGAATTATGACAACAGGCTGTTACCAATTAAAAAATGAAGCCTCTTCCGGCGTGCCGCTACAATGGCGTCGCTGACGAGCGCTGTGTGCAAACGTTGCTGTTTTTCGTGTTATTTTGTGTTATTCATGTCACTTCTTATACATACTTTTGCTCAGACAGTACAGACTCTCATACAGTATGATCGACAAACACTACTGGACATCCAATCAAAATTAACCTTCGGTTCAGAAACAACGCCGCCTCGAAACTCCAGTTTCAGCATCTACGCGCTCCCACTGTTGCCGGCCTGCGTCCTAAGACACACAGTATAATCGAGGAAAGGCAAGTGTGCTGGAATTCTATGCAGATCGTGGAAAAGAAGTTTTAATCCTCCTCTCCCTACCATCTTGTTAGCCAACATACAGTCTCTGGATAACAAACTTTACGAACTTAATGCGAGAATCACATTCCAGCGGGACATTCGTAACTGCTGCGTTCTGGCTTTCTGTGAGACGTGGTTACACTCAGAAGTACCTGATACGCCATTACACTCTGGATTCTCCGCTTTTCATCAGTGACAGATCACAAACCCGTAAGAGCAGAGGTGGAGGCGCAGGCTATGATTAACACTGGCTGGGGCACTGATGTTACAGTTTTATCTACTACCTCTCCCCTGAGATCAACTGCTCTCCATTAAAGGCCCCTTCTACCTCCCGCAGGGAGTTTAATTCAATCTCATTCCTCACAGTTGTTTACATCCTACCACTGGACAAACTAAAGCATTGGACGAATCAGGCTAGCACCATAAATGGATTAGAAATTGCTCATCCTGACTCTGCCATCAAGCAGCTAGATTTTAACAGGTGGAATATGAGGAAAGTTCTTCCTAAATTCTACCAGCACATAAATTTCCCCACACAGGTGACTGTGACATTAGATCACCAAGTATTCAACACTAAAGGACAGTTACAACCCCCTCCCCCAGCCCAGCATTCTCCGCAAGGCACTACATTAGCATACTGCTACAATAGCCTACAGACAATGCCTCAAACAGGAAAAAACGGTTTCTATAATAGTTCACAAATGGAGTTAGTGATGCCATTCCACACTGCAGACCTGCTTTGAATCCACAGACTGGCAGATGTTTCAAGATGCAGCAGGGGACAACATACAGGGAGAAACAGATTCTGTGATATGCTACATTAACATATGCACAGAGGATGTTGTACCATCCATTAATGTTAAATCATTTCCAAACCAGAAACCATGGGTCAACGGTGAGGTGTGTGCCAAATTAAGAGCACAAACTGCTGCCTTCAACTCTGGGGATCTAACTGCTTACAAGAAGTCCAGGTATGACCTTCGGAGAACCATCAAATCAGCCAAAAGAGATTTTAGGGACAGAGTGGAGTCAGAATATCATGACTCTGACCCCCAACGCATGTGGAGCAGTTTGCGCTGTATCACTGACTACAAAGGAAGGAAAAGCAGTGTTGGGTCTTTGTCTGCCTCCTTACCAGATGAGCTCAATACATTTTACACTCGCTTTGAGACAGGCAACACATTACCTGCTGTGAAAATACCTGCTGACCTTGACACCTGCCCTTTGGTTCTAACCACACTCGAAGTGAGTCTTCAAGAGAGTCAACGGCCAGAAAGCTCCAGGTCCAGATGGCATACACGGACGTGTCGTGAGGGCCTGCGCTGTCCAGTTACCAGATGTATTCAACATCTTCAACCTCTCCTTGAGACTAACAGTGATCCCCACAAGCTTCAAGCAAACCACCATCATCCTTGTTCCCAAAAAAAACAACTGTCTCCTGCCTGAATGACTACCGCCCTGTAGCATTCAACCTGTACCGCCCTGTTGTAATGTTTGATTGACCAATCAGCGGAGCGGGGTGTTTCATTCCCACTCACATGTAGAGATCGAATATTCGAGTTGTTTATTCATTTTCTGTCCCTGAGTGTAAAAACAAATGAAGCTGAATTCTTGAATTTTCGTTTTGTTTGGACAAATGAAAAACGTGCTGTTTTTTAATTTTTCAGAATTTAATATTAAATTAAAAAACTAGGCAGACAAACTTGGACCGGTTACAA
>NC_056618.1:13578853-13602283 GCF_018340385.1 Cyprinus carpio
GAATGACTATCGACGGAGAGAGTTATTAATTTGGCATTTTTCAAAAGGTTCATAAAGTTGCAAAAAAATCATTAACAAAACTCTGAAAAGAAGCCAATATTTTCCGTTTTGGGCAGCTTTGTGGGTACGGTTCTATTTCAATTTGGTTTTCAGACCATAGCATTTAAAAATACATACCGTTCATTTTCGTTTTCCCGTCATGGTTAAAAAAACGAAAAAACGATTGGAGCAAAAAGTACACGGACAGTTTGGGCGCTTTTGTTGTCGGTGCTAATTTCAATTTTGGTTTAATAAAAAATACAATAACATTTCTTTTTTTGTTTTTTTTTTTTTTTTTTTTCCTCATGGTTAAAACACGGAAAAGAATGGAAGCAAAAAGGTAGGTTTTTGGGCAAACCAAATGAACAAATCAAGAAAGAATTTGGCTTCATTTTCATTCAGGGACAGTAATGAATTCAACCACTTGCATATTCGATCTCTACATGTGGGCGGTAATTGAAACTCCCCTCTTCGCGACATGGTCAACCAAACGATTACAACATAATAGTCCAAAACAACATAATAATCGTCCTCCGCTTCTACAGATTCTTAACGTGTTTATTATCTAGTTGTTTTATTTCTCTCATACAGTATGAATCAACAAACACTACTGGACATCCGATCTAAATTTAACCTCGGTTCGGAAACAAACTCCGCCCTCGCAAACTTCAGTTTCAGCGTCCTATGCGCTCCCAACTGTTTGCCGGCATGTGTCCTAAGACACAGGCGAAAGGAGGAAAGGCCAAGCGTGCTGATCTCTTTCTTATGCAGATCGTGGAAATAGAATTTTGAATCCTCCTCTCCCTACCATCGTGTTAGCCAACATAACAGTCTGTGGATAACAACTTGCCAACTTAATGCGAGAATCACAATAATAGTGGGGCTTCGTAACTGTGCGTTACAGTTTTTGTCTACCAACTGCTCCCTGAGAATCGACGGCTCTCGCATGTGGAGGCAGTTTGCGCATATCACTGCTACAAAGGAGGAAAAGCAGTGTTGTGTCTTTGTCTGCCTCCGTACCGGAGAGCTCAATACATTCTATTCTATGCTCGCTTTGAGACAGGCAACCATTCCCTGCTGTGAAAATACCGCTGACCGGGACCTTTGGTTCTAACCACACTTGAAGGTGAGTAGCCTTCAAGATAGTCAACAGCCAGAAAGCTCCAGGTCCAGATGGCGATATACGGGATGTTTCGGAGGACCTGCGCTGTCCAGTGTAGCGAGTCTTCACCAACATCTTCAAACCCCTCCTTGAGACTAACAGTGATCCCCCCAAGCTCAAGCACAACCACCATCATCCTTGTTCCCAAAAAACAACTGTCTCCTGCCTGAATGACGACCCGCCTGTAAGCATTCAACCTGTACCCGCCCTGTTGTAAATGTTTGATTGACCAATCAGCGAGCGGGGTGTTTTCATTCCCAACCCACTTGAGATTCGAATCTCCCAGTTGTTTTATTTCATTTCTGTCCCTGAGTGTAAAAACAAATGAAAGCTTAATTCTTGAATTTTCGTTTTGTTTGAAACAAATGAAAACGTGCTGTTTTTTTATGTTCTTTCAGAATTTAATATTAATTAAAAACTACGCAACAAACTTAGACCGTTTACATCAGCCGGGTTTAAATCACACTCAAATTGATTTGAATTTTGACACATATTTACACTGAAGCTCGCGGCGGTAGGGGGGCGGGACATTTCCTGACCAGGGCGCCGAGAGGAGCCAATCACAACACCACACGGCCCAGCTTACCAATCACCGCCTTTCCGTATTTCAAGAAGGCGGGGCCTTCTTTGATCGGAACTTTTCGAGCCGTTCAGCCAGAGCTGGGGAGAGAGGTGTTGTAATAATGTGAAATAATGTAAAAATATGTTTTTTGAACAACCTAGTAGTGAGTCTGTTCTAGGTACAAACCCCCAAAACAAAAGCAACCTTTAAAAGTTGTAATGCCCTTTATTCATTTTCTACATGTCATTCCAGTCAACATTTGTGGGTGCAATAAATTATTGAACCCTACTATCTTGTTCAATACAAATCATTATTTAAATATTTTAAGTTTTGTTGTCACCTGTGGTCTTTAATGAACAGAGTCCATCCTGTAGTAATCACTGAGCTGCTTCACTCCTGAGTGTCCAGATCATTTCCTGTGAATCCAGCTCTATCAGGTGGTGAAGGGTTTGATCTCAGAGCTGAAGACAAAGCTTTATAACCTTTCTTCACTGATACTGCAGGCTGAAAGGCTCAAAAATAAACATGAAGTGAGCAACGTTTTGTTCAAAGTTCATCCATCATCCACTGCCACATCATTTTCTAAAATCAAGATCAATTAATTAGTTATTTGTAGTAGCATGAAAAAAAAAAAAAACTTTTTTTTTTTGTATCAGTGACGAGTGGGAGTTATGTCCCCCTGCAAAAACCATTCTAATCAATGAAGCTGTCTGGACTGCAAAAAGAATCTTGTTTTGCACGTACAGCACGTTTTTTGTGTCTTGGGTTTGAAAAAACTCTGAGTATTTCAAGCGCTGCCTAATCTAAACACTTCTGGATTCTCCACTACATTCATATGCTCAACAGAAATGTGTGTGATTGGTTAAAAAAAATGCTACATGCTTTTTTAGGGAAACACACATAAAAATAAAGTCTGATATAATGTCAACAGGTCTATATTAAGTGAAACTTTCAAATTTATGTTATAAGCTCAAAATAACTCACTCACAAGCCATTTAATATATTTAATAGCCATTCAGAAATTCTACTAGCCAGAACAAAAATATCAGAAATCAATCAAGATTACCGAATTCTTTCAGTTTATGACCGTCAAATTTTGTTTGGAGATACAAATAAACAAATGTTAATTTATAAAACTTTTAAATTTTGTTATCATTTCCAAATATAGCTCAGTCAAAAATGAATGTTTAGTTGTAAACATGTTAAAGATTAATGGAGAGGCTGTCAGTTGATAAAGTGATCAGCTGTTTCCTCACAAACATCTGTGTACTGAACTCCACTGTTATCCTTTAAAAAAGCCAAATCAAGGTCTTGTCTCCAGCAGCTCCAGTGATAAGCGCTGCGACTCAGACATCTCACAGACATTACACACCGGATGTGTCATCTGAACTCTATTCTGATGTTCAAGCTTCAACAGTGAATCTAATCAAAAGTTCACTAAAAGAATGAACAAAGCAACAGATAAAGACACAGTGCTTCTTCTCCAGTGTGCTGATGCTAAATGTTGAAGGTATTGGTTGAAGAAAAAAAATTTATTGACACTAACTCATGATCTGCTCACATGTAAATACACTTCACTCTTAAGCATGTGGCACTGCAGACTGTATTTTTAATTAAAATGCAGCCTTTTCTGATTTGATAACTGCACTAACCCATATCACAATGTCGAGTTTATTTTGATTAGTTGTGCAGTCCTGATGAGAAGTGTAAAATATTTTCAAATCTATGAAACTGTGGTGGGTCACTAGAGTCTGGGTACTTAATGGGATACACTTTTAAAATACTTACTTCAGCTTTTCCAGTCTACACTGTACATTTTCAAACAGAGTCAAGATGATCTTCATTCCTGGGTTTCCTAGTTTATTCTCACTCAGATCCAGCTCTGTCAGATTTGAAGGGTTTGAATTTAGAGCTGCAGCCAGAACATGACACCCTCCTTCTGTGATACAGTTGTTCTTCAGACTGCATAAAGAGAAAACACTCCAGTTTTAATCTGAATATTTACCAGTATGTTTTAGCTGACAGTTGACAAATACTGCTGATGATGACGGAGACACATAAAAATCACCCAGCAGCAAGAATTTAAAAGTGTCCTTGTAACAATGAAGATACTCACTTCAGTGTGTTGAGTGTACAGTGTTTATCCTCCAGTAGAGCAGAGATCTGATTCACTCGTGTGTCTCCTAGTTCATGTTCACTCAGATCCAGCTCTCTCAGGAGTAACGGGTTTTTACCCACAATTCCAGTCACATACTGACAGCCTTCATCTGCAGCAGGACCCAAAAACCTGCAGAAGAGAAGATGAAGTAAACTTCATTTCAGAAACAACATTTGACTCTGAAACACTGTGAAAGGAGAGGATTTACTTTAACTGTATTAATGAAATATTTTTTTATAAATAAATTGCCTGCATCTTTATTTTGTATTATTTCTTCAGGTCTCACCTCAGAGTCTTGAGTTGACAGTTTGGATCCTGTAGTAAATCACTGAGCTGCTTCACTCCTGATGGTCCAGGATCATTTCCTGTGAGATCCAGCTCTATCAGGTGTGAAGGGTTTGATCTCAGAGCTGAAGACAGAGCTTTATAACCTTCTTCAGTGATACTGCAGTCGGAAAGTCTATTAGAAATAAAAACATGAATTGAAAGCAATAATTTGGTTCAAATTCATCCATATATTGAATTCATAATGTTATTATAAAATCAAGATCAATTAATTAGTTATTTTAGTAGCATGAACAGAACAAACACTTTTTTTGTCATCAGTGACTAGTAGGGGTGTAACGAATCTCTCGTTTTCTCGATGCATCGATTATAAACCCTGACGATGCATATGCATCGATCTTGAAACATGATTTTTGAATCATGAATCGCCAATCTTGGACAGTAATCGATTTAAAACGCTAAGAATCGAATGAATCGCGATTTCTATAGCGATTCAATTAATATATAAACATTAAATTACTACAAGCACGAATTAATGGAGACCTTGAACAGTGTTCGTGCCTCCTATCCTTCACGCGCTCCACTGTTTACCGCCCGAGACTGTCACAGGATTGCGCTCGCGCTCCATTCGTCTCTGACGCAGCTGATGTGTGAGCTCTCCTCAGGACTCGTGGCCAGTAATACTAAAGTGAAGTAGTTTTACTTTTCTGTAGTTTGTCAATGGCTCTCTGCATCTTACCGACGGTGTTACCTGAGCAGTTGAAAGCTGTGGATTTATTGCATGAACAGAGCAGAAATGTAAGTGTCTAAAGCACATGCACAGTTCCACTGAATGATAAATGTCTTTCAACAATGCTTATGAACCGAATGTACGAAAGGAAACTGTTAAAATAACCACAGCATTAACAACAACCTTAAATAAGAGCGCGAGGTTTATCTGAAATAATTGCTAATTAAATGTAGTATATAAAACAAACATAAAATTGCCTTTAGGAAAAAATTATCGATTACAAATTACTGATTATTGTCCAGCAGTGTATTTGATTTCTTACAGCAAATTAAAAGTAATAAAAAAGAAGATTATTCCTTGTAAATAAAATAAAATAAAAATAATAATAATAATTATGATAATACATAGGCTACATACATAAAATGATTGTCTTTGACATTAATGTCACTTCTGAAATGATGGCTACGCCCCTGATGTGACAAAATGCATGCATAATTTTGCTATTTTTTAAAATCTTGGCTTACATACATTTTGACGTATGCCACGTCATGCCAAAGCATCATTAAACTAGCATCTAACAATAGACAAAAGTGTTTCTCTCTCTCTCTCTCTAACCTATGGTTCTCTAAACATAAAGACTGCTGTGTAATTTGCCCCCTGTATTATTGTTTATGGAATTTGGGTTTAGGATTTTAGTGGTAGTGTTTATATAATTATGTGATTGAGATTAGATTATTAAAGACTAAATTGAATCTAATTGAATTGTGAATCGAATCTAACTGAATAGTTCTAAATTTGCAAAAAATGTCTTGAATCGAATCAAAAACCTATGAATCGAATCGCTTCCTACCCAAAGATTCACAGCCCTAGTGACTAGTGTGAGTTATGTCCTCTTGCAAAAACCATTCTAAACAATGAAGCTGTCTAGACTGCAAAAAGAATCTTGTTTGCATCCTATCAGCACTTTTTTTTGTTTCTTTGGTTTGATGAGTCAGTGAGTGTGTCATGCACTGAACAAAACTCTGGTATTTCCAGCGCTGCCTAATCTAAACACTTCTGGATTCTCCACTGCATTCATATGCTCAACAGAAATGTGTGTGATTGGTTAAAATGCTACATGCTTTTTAGGAAACACGCATAAAAATTAAATCTGATATAACATCAGCAGGTCTAAATTAAATATTTTGCCCCCTTACTGTGAATTTGGTATGCCATTTTTGCCCAAAGCCCTCGTTAATTTTCAACCCTACTTTGTTGTGTATAATTCATCCATAACCTAGGAAAAAATATAATTGTGAACACGTTATAGCTATTTTATTATTGTTGTGACTTTTAATAATGACTTTTGTTTGTCTATGCGAGGTTAGTGAAAACCGCGTCGACTCGCGCTTCGCTCCCCGCGTTTAAAACAATTTACATTCGAGCTAACTGCTTGCTATTTCACTTGGGATGAAATGAAACATTCAACACATTTTACACTTGTTCTTAAAATCCCAAATACAATGTACCTATGTAATACTTTAACTAATTGACCCTAAGAATAAGTTCTTTTTATTAAACAAAAAATAAACAAATCTTTCCAGTGAATTCAGTAATTTAAGTTAGTAGTTATAACCCTTATAATCTGTCCTGCTGAAGTACAGAACCCTCCCAAACACAATTGAAAAACTGAATGGATTCAGTTATAATGGGCTTGTAGTGGTTGTTATTTAAACTATAATGGGGTCTATTTTGTGGAGTCTATTGTGGGATGTTAATATGGCCCGATGCCACCTCAATAGAACAACAGTAATTCCTACTGGCATAATGCCAAAAAAAAAAAAGGATTTGTGTAATTGGTTTAATGGCAACTAAGAATCTTTTTTTTTTGTTTTTTTTTTTTTCCGCAGGGTAATGATACTCATACTTTGCTTGCACATTGTTGGTCATATAAGGAGCTGCACAGCGTTGGCCTTTGCAAATTTTAAAAAAATCGCAAGGAGAAAAAGCACTAGCTGTTCAAAAAAATCTGCACTTTAGATTTTTTTCCCATATCGCACCAGCCTACTATGCATGGTGGTTATTAGTTGAAATGATTAAAACAGTTTGAAAGATAAACATTCATGAGAAATTAGAAACAGTAATCAAAAGTAATCAAAGTTCAATTCAGTTAACATTACTTTAATCAAAGTAATTGAAATAAAGTTTACACTACTATTCACCTTTTATACTAGTAGTAACTTGTAAGTCGTGTAACCTATTACATTTATCAAAGTAACCTTCCCTACACTTGTTTGGAATAATGCGATGATTTTATTTTCAACCCTGATGGTACTTAATGAAACGAGTCCCATCCTGTTAGTAAATCACTGAGCTGCTTCATCCTGATGGTCCAGGATCAGTTCCCCTGTGAGATCCTGCTCTAATCAGGGGTGACGGGTTTTTGATCTCAGAGCTTGAAGACCGAGCTTTATAGACTCTTCATCACTGATACTGCATACTGAACAGTCTTCACCAAACAAAACTTAAATCATATATGAATTGGAAAGCAACAATTGGTTTCTCAATTTTCACTCTATACCGTTTCATTCCACTGGAGGAGACAACAATGTTCTAAAAATCAAAGATCACTAAATTATAGTAGTTTCGTAGCATGAACACTCAAAACAAATCACTTTTTTTGGGGTGTAACAAATCCCCCTTTGTCCTCGATGCAACATCGATTACAAACCACTGACGATTGCATATGGATTGATTATGAAAAACATGATTTTGAATCCTGAGACGCCAAATCTTAAGGACAGTTAATCGATTTAAAAAACGCTATGAAGCCGAATGTAAGCGCGATTCTAATCTGCGATTCAATGCTTTGCAAAATAATATAACAGTGCTAAATTACTACAAGCACGAATAATGTAGAATCCTTTTGACACAGGGTGCGTGCCTCCTATCCTGTCAAATCACAGCGCTCCACTTGTTTTGTTTTACCGACCAGAGGACTGTCCAAGGATTGCGCTCAGCGCGCCGTTCGTCTCTGAGTGTCTCGAGGCTCTCCTCCGGACTCGTGTGCCCAGTAATACTAAACGTGAACGAGTTGACTTTTCTGTAGTTTGTCAATGGCTCTCTGTAGCGTCCGACGGGTTACCTGAGCAGGATCGAACGCTGCGATCTTTGTATTTTCTGTTTCAGCTGTTTGATCGTGTTGAAAACAGCAGTTGTTCGTGGTGTTATTCGGGGGGAGCGGTGGTCTTTTTTGTATTTTTGTTAATTATGATTTTTTTTTTTTTTTTTTTTTTTCCGTCGATACTGAAACACGCGTGAACTACAAAGCCTATTTTTCCTAATGAATAATACTTAAGCTTGAAATAGGCAACATCACGAATATGGAAACGTTTGGATTTCTCCCGAATGAGAGCCCAACCTTACCTTATGGTTCGCTTTATATTATTATTAATTTTTTTTTTGTTTGTTTGTTTATAGTTACGCCTATATTATTATACACTGCAATTTTATTTATCCATTAGAATTATATATTTGTAGTTATTGTTCTGTTCTGATAAATTTGTTAAATTTAAAGGATTTGTTGTAAAGTGAAGGGAACTAAAAAATATCCTGTTGGCACATTATAACATTATTAGGCCAGCGGTTATTATTTCTGAATGTAATAAAATGCAACTTATATATGACTTATATATTTTTTTCCCCTTTCACAAACTTAATTTATTTTTTAGCCTGTTTTAATAAATAAATAAATAAATAAAATAACATGCAGCAAACGAAAATAGGCGATTAATCGGTTAAAAATTTGTTACTGTGGGGTAATTATAATTATTATATACTTAGTAACAGAGTCTGGGCCTAATCTAGGCTATCCAGGGTTTTTTTATTTATTTTAGCACATTCACTTCGCACGCTCAACCTGCCTCGCGCGCTGCTCAGCTGTGGACGATTTAAAAATGTTTGCTATAAAGGTTGCTGTCCCATTTTATATAGGAATTGTTAATTTAAAAAAAAAAATCGAATTATAGCTATTGTTAGTTCTAATTATATTGTTAACACAAGTTCATTTAGGCTATTTAACATGCACTGTGACATTTTACCCTTTTTAACTTATAAACTCCTTGAGATTTTAAAGTCAGTTTAATAGTTTTGAAGTTCAAGTTTTTTTTAAAAAAAAAGGTTTTAAATGCTTAAATTAAGAAAATAAGGGAAAAAATAAGGGACGATCCAAATATTATTCATATTTGTTTTGCTTCACCTATTTATGTAAGCTACAATTATTCTAAAAAAAAAAACAAAAACAAACAAACAAAAAAAAAACCAATGTATTTAAAAGTGCCATCAGCCTGAGTAAATTTTACCATTATAGAATTGTGACTTTTTATAGGTTAGTGATTTAGGAGGTGAAAATACTGTGAAATTACAAATGCTATGGGATTTTTAAAGCATAATAACTGAAGGTCTATGAAACGTTAGCCAATAAAGCATTTTTTTTTTAAACAATGGCACTTAAGTTTTTGAACTAAAATATTATTTCAACCATATAGCCTGTGAATAAACAAAATGCATTATTTTCAATGAAAGAACACTGAGAATTTGATTATGACCAAGAGTGTTGTACTTTGATTTTGTTGTTTGGATTTTTAATTATATATAATGAGGTCCATTTTTTTGTTTATCTATCTCTCTCTCTCTATTTAACTCTCTATTTAACAGCATTAAATTACAATGAAATACATCTTCCTTCAGGTAGACTGAATGTTTTTTTCTGTCTTGCTAAATGTTGGGCTCATGATCAGTAAGTTGTATTCGCTCAAATTGATTTAGTTAAATCAAAACTTGCGGACTTTGAAGCTGGGTCCGTGAGCGCGAGTCCCGCGCGCTGTGAAGTGGGAGCAGCTGACGGAGGATTCCGCTTGGTCTTAAAGCCTTCCGCAAACGCTACGTTCACAAACGTAAAATAATGATTAATTATCAATTGATAATTTGTTATTATTATGGTCTTGTGAAAACAATAATATGGGCTGCGGGAAAATAATGAATAAAAAGAGTAGGGCTGCTGTGAGTGCAGGCATGTTTCAGCCCAGTAACATGAGAACACACCGCACCTCACAGCCAACAAACAGACCGAGTTCAGTTCAGCTGGAGGGGGTTGGGGGTAGTCATGTATAGCTTGTGGGGGTCGAGATAAAGGTGTGAATCTCTTGGTCTTTCATATGGACAGTGTCTTATGAGCGTATCAAACTTGCAGAACAGGTTTAGATAGGACTCGTCATTTTGGTTTTAGTGCAACTTTGAAGAAAGGTTTTGATCCACTTCAAATGTTGACTACTGTATAGTGCAATATAGTTTATTAGTTATTATAACTTCAGAGGAAGTTGCCTTAACTAAAAAAAAAAATATATATTTTGTTTCGTCTAAACAATATTTTTTTTAGACTATGAAATATAAATTCTCACAGAATGTAGCCTTTTCATAACCATATCTATTTTCTAGTTACTAGTCGTTCATTTGTCATTATTCAACTAATCGCAGGTTTATATTACATTTACATCCAGAGGTGGGTAGAGTACCCAAAAATTGTACTCAAGTAAAAGTAAAAGTACTTATAGAGATATTTACTCAAGTAAAAGTAAAAGTACTAGTCTGAATAGTTACTTGAGTAAGAGTAAAAAAGTATCGGATAAAAAAAAACTACTCAAGTAGGTAGTTACTAGTTACTTTGGTTCATATACTGAATATCTATAGTCTATTCTTATTTGGATATATAGACAAAATTCGATTCTCACCTTCATAGATTATGTTAGATAATATGCAATGGTCAAAGTAGCCTTATAATGTAATCTATTAAATATGCATAAAAACCTGTCTGTTTACTTAAGTAACAGATATGGGTGTCATGCCATAACATATTTTTATATTTCATATCTTTATATTAAATGTGAATATAACATTGAAAGTTAATGTGATATAAAAAACGTTGTAAGTTAGGCTACTAATCTTTCAATGTACAGAAAGAGAGCAAAGAACATTTACATTATCAAAGAACATTTTCACTGACAGTCTAGAGTGCCATCGCTCTCAAAAACTCCCATTAAAATCACTGAAACTGTTAACACTGTGATATCAAGATCTTATTTACAGATTCGTACACACATCTGCACTTTGTTGTTTCTGACGAGAGAATTCGCCAGAAAGAGATATTCAGTCAGCGAGCGAGTGAAGGAAGCACCGGCATTTTAGCGATGACTCATCGGTACACCTTTGATTGACCATTGCATTCATAAGCTCAACAGAATCTTGTGTGATTGGTTATAATGTGCAGTGCTGTAAAAACGCGTCTGTCTCTGGCTCAGCGCCAGCCAGCGAACGCAGATCTGATATTAATCAGCCAATATATATATATATATATATATATATATATATATATATATATATATATATATATATATATATATATTGTCTTTTGGAAGCTGCATTCAAAATAGCCTTTGTAGATTTGCTTTCAATTCAGTGCAGATCCAAAGCCACGTTAACTCTGAGTGAACCGCTTCAGACGCTCAGTGCGCGCAGCGGGAACTGAACGAATCATTCAAAGTGATTCACGAACCAATTCACTGGTTAGCCAACGGTTTGATCAAGCCTTTGAACAGAATTGACTCAAAAGAATGAATCATTCGCGAATGAGCATCGCTCATTGCCCAGAGAAAAAGTAGACGGCGCGTTTGTAATAAATAACTGAAGCATTTATAACTTATATTGCATTAAGATAAAGTAACGAGAGGAGCGTCGCCCACAGTAACGAAGTAAAAGTCTCTAAGTTTCCCCCCAAAATTTACTCAAGTAAAAGTAAAAGTACCCATCTTTAAATATACTCCAAAATTATTAGTTACCCCAAAAAATTACTCAAGTAAATGTAACGAACTAAATGTAACTCGTTACTACCCACCTCTGTTTACATCTATAATCCATAATGAACCTTAATATACTCCGCGCTCAAGCACATGCATTAAGTTTGCCCCAAAGCACAGGCAGAAGTAGCCTAATAATTGTAAAAAAGGAGACATTTTAATTATTTATTAATAAACAAATGTTTTCTTGTCGGCTGCAAGATGAAATTCACAGTGCTGACTCTCTCCACATGGACGCGCCTTTAAAGAGAAATAGCCTACAACCTTCACAGATTACATGCTTTCGTTCTGAATTGATTCGTTTAAAAGACATTTCAAGCTTTCTGTAGATATATTTATCATGTATGTGAGTTAATTCATTATCAGGAAAAAATTCAAGTGATCTAGAGGGCGCCTGCCTGTCCTGCATGCGCATTAATAATTTTCGCACAAACACTTAAATATGAATAGTTATTCACATTTTGCATATGGATTACAACGTAAATTATTTTTTACATGCAATTATCCAAAATAAAACCAAACAAGATTTGTAATGAAGATAAAACAAATGAGAATAAATGCTGCGCGTGCACTCAGCCTCACTCGCGCTGCGCAAATCTTGCACGCAGACATTTTACACACCTGCATTTAAATGCGGCTGCAATTTTTTATTTTATTTTTTTACTTAAATTCTATGTAAGCAAGTAACGGCGGCTCCCTTTAAAATCACTGAAGTTGTCTATTAATGAAGCTCTTTTTTACATAATTTGAACTTTGGTGATTATAATGAGATAACTTGAGTTTAATCGTGAGGACGTTTTATTAATCAGTCCATTCTTTAGACTTTCAATGATTTAGCTAAATCGTGCAGGTTTAATTTATTCGTTTCTTGTTTTAATTAGGCCTAAATAATGGGAACGAAATTATACAGTGCCTCACGTTTTACTAAAATAAATAAAATAATTTATAAAACACGCAACAATTTCTTAATCAGTCTACAGACAAATATATTTTCCCAAGAAGTTGTCTGTCAAAATAAAGGACAGGTAACGAATAACAAAAATGCATGTTGTTTTATTAAAGGAATTTTAAAATATAAATTAAAATATAGGCCTAATATATGAGAATATTGACATTTTGCATATAAATCCATGTAGCCTAGCTCACTAAAATAGGCTACCACTTTTAATGCTACGATGTAAAGTAAACCACAATTTATTTTGAATAATATAACACATAATTCATATTATATAAATAATACTGCACACCTATTAAATGTGTCAAATCTAAAATATGGTTTAATACTGTGTAGCTTAGAGAAAATATAAGCACAGGCTCAGGCACAGGCTTGATATTTATCCTGCTTGAATTCGTTCTAAGAAATGCACATAACTTCATAAGTACCAAACTTTCATCTGTGAATATTAAATATTTTAACTATAGTGTTTTTCTTTCATTTTCCCTGACTGCAGCCGTCAAATGTAACACATCAGCGAGGCAAAGCTGACGTCTATTTGCGAAAATGTGTTTTGATGCGCTTGTTTGAAAACTTGTGATTAAAGCGCCACTCAGCGGTCAAAGGCTGCAAATGCACTTTGCAGACGCCGCGGCGGCGGTACGAGCGGCGGTAGAAGTAACGTTTTGGATGTCCACCTACTGTATATAAAACAATCATAAAATTGCCATTAGGAAAAAATTATCGATTACAAATTATTGATTATTGTCCAGCAGTGTATTTGATTTCTTACAGCAAATTAAAAGTAATAAAAAAGAAGAGAATTAAATTAATAATATTATTATTATTATTTTTGTTGATATTTAGTATAGGTTAATTAAATGATTGATTTTTGTTTTTCTTTTATTTCTGTTATGATGGCTATTTGGCTGATGTGACAAAATGCTAGCCCATGCATAAATTTTGCTATTTTTTTAAAATCTTGGCTTACATACATGTTTTTACGTATGCCATGTCATGCCATAGCATCATTAAACTAGCATCTAACTAGGGCTGGGGGATATATCGCATGCGATTGTTACGCGCATTTAGTCAGTAAAGCCGGTTCCCTGATTAGTACTAAATCGCCATCACCTGCTTTCAGATGGAGCGGCATTTAACAGACAGAGCCGTAGATCACTGACAAGCTGCACTATATAGCATTCATTAACATAGGTGATTCATCTGCGATAATGAACACCATATTGCGTAGCTTGTCAGTGATCTACGGCTCTGTCTGTTAAATGCCGCTCCATCTGAAAGCAGGTGATGGCGATTTAGGGGGGTGGGGGTAGGGGTAGGGGTAGGGGTAGGGGGTAGGGGGGTAGGGGTAGGGGGTAGGGGTAAGGGGTAGGGGGTAGGGGTAGGGGGGGTAGGGGTAAGGGGTAGGGGGGTAGGGGTACAGATTGAATATTCAAATTCGAATATTCATTGAATACACTAACCAGAAGGTCGCAGGTTCAAGTCTCGGTGCCGGCAGGAGCCCACTGCTCCGGGTGTGTGTTCACGGTGTGTTCACTTCTCACTGCTGTGTGTGTGCACTTGGATGGGTTAAATACAGAGCACCAATTCCGAGTATGGGTTACCATACTTGACAAATGTCACGACTTTCACGTTCACTTTCACTTTTTACCATACTTGACAAATGTCACAACTTTCACTTTCACTTTGACAATCGCATGCGATATATCGCCCAGCCCTACATCTAACAATGGACAAAAGTGTTTTTTTCCCTCTAACCTATAGTTCTCTAACCACAAAGACTGCTGTGTAATTTGCCCCCGACTAAGCATTTAAAAGAATTTAGGGGAAGCATTTTAATAATCCTGTGAATGCACTTAAATAATGCAGAATTGAATCATTATAATCGAATTGAATCTAATTGAATTGTGAATCGAATCAAACTGAATAGTTCTAAATTTGCAAAAATTTTCTTGAATCGAATCAAAAACCTATGAATCGTGAATCGAATCGCTGCCTACCTAAAGATTCACAGCCCTAGGGACTAGTGTGAGTTATGTCCTCTTGCAAAAACCATTCTAATCAATGAAGCTGTCTGGACTGCAAAAAGAATCTTGTTTGCTTCGTATCAGCACTTTTTTTTGTTTCTTTGGTTCGATGAGTCAGTGAGTGTGTGTCATGCACTGAACAAAACTCTGGTTTTTCCAGTGCTGCCTAATCTAAACACTTCTGGATTCTCCACTACATTCATATGCTCAACAGAAATGTGTGTGACTGGTTAAAATGCTACATGCTTTTTAGGAAACACACATAAAAATAAAATCTGATATAATGTCAGCAGGTCTAAATTAAATATTTTGCCCCATTACTGTGAATCTGGTATGTCATTTTTGCCCAAAGCCCTCGTTAATTTTTAACCCTACTTTGGTTGTGTATAATTCATCCATAACCTAGGAAAAAATATAATTGTGAACACATTATAGCTATTTCATTATTGTTGTGAAGATAATAATGACTTTTGTTGTTCTGTGTAAGGTTAGTGAATGAAAACCACTGTCTACAACAAAAACAATATGGTATTATTAGTATTATGGTATTGTTCAATTATTTTTACTACTGGAGGTGAACAGATACAGTAATAATATTCCAGGTATAGCTGTGGTGTTGAGTGCAGCTGCTGGTGAAATGTACTCACTTCAGTATCTTCAGCTCACCACACAGGGTTCTTCAGTCCCTCACAGATCTCTTTGACTCCTGAATCCAGCAGACGACTGTTGTTCAGGTTCATCTCTTTCAGGATGGTTTTTGGAGGAGAGAACAGTAGCTAGAACTGAACAGCTTTGTCTCTGTCAGCTCACAGTTATTCAGCCTGAACACAAAAACAGCATTTCAGTCAGGACCCACTTTCCTCAAGTGTATTTATTACAGGTTATATTGCATACTGTTAGTGTTGGGGTTGAAGGAGGGAGTTTGATTGTGAGCAGCGATGCGATAGAAGAGATGCTGAAAGAATAGAATTAAATGAAGCGCTGTGATAAGTGTCAAGACTGGATTGGTGTGAGCTTGACTGACGTGTTCTGTCTGAACTAACACCATGCTTGATTATTATTATTCAGCACATATTCAACACACATCAGCTCTTCATATCTGATCACACATGTGACTGACAGTCTTTAATAATGAATAATCAAAGAGGTTTCAGTGTATAAATCATGTTCACTCACATTATTTTCTCCAGTTTGCTGTGAGAGTCCATCAAAAGAGCAGAGAGTGTCTCTCCATCCAGATCTCCTAATTTATCTTCACTCAGATCCAGTTCTTTCAGTAATAATGGACTTTTACCCAGAACTCCAGTGAGATGCTCACACGCTTCCTCTGCAGCAGGACTTTTCAAAAAACCTACAGGAAGCACATAAGGATTTCAGATCATTTATATTTTTACATTATTTTTGCCACAAATTCTGTTGTGTGTCTGTTGAATTTCTCTGAACTGCTATTTAAAGGGGTGCTATTATGCTTTTTGACTTTTTCAGCTTTAGTTAGTCTGTAATGTTGCTGTTTGGGCATAAAAAAAAATCTTTGCCAAAGCAGACAAACTTAGAAAGTGAAAGTGAAAGTCGTGACATTTGCCATGTATGGTAACCCATACTCGGAATTGGTGCTCTGCATTTAACCCATCCAAGTACACACACACAGCAGTGAGAAGTAAACACACACCCGGAGCAGTGGGCAGCTATATATCCAGCGCCCGAGGAGCAACTGGGGGTTCAGTGCCTTGCTCAAGGGCACTTCAGTCATGGGTATTGAGGGTGGAAGAGAGCGCTGTTCATTCACTCCCTCCCACCTACAACTCCTGCCAGTGACCTTCGGGATACAAGTTCAAATCTCTAACCATTAAGCCACAGCTGCCCGCGCTACAATCATCCGGGTTTAAACCGCGCTTAAATTGATTTGATTTTGACGCAATATTTAAACTGTAGCTCGCAGTCAGGTAAGGGGCATGACATTTCCCGACCAGGCTCCGAGTGCTGTCAATCACAACACACACACTGGCCCAGCTAACCAATCACAGCACATTATGTATTTCAGAAGGCGGGCCTTCATTTGATACAGGAACTATTCCAGCTGTTCAAGCCAGACTGGGGAGAGAGGTGTTGTAATAATGTAAAATACGTGAAAAATAATGTGTTTTTTGAACAACCTAGTACAGGAATAGGCAACTTCGGTCCTGGAGGGCCACTGTCCTGCAGAGTTTAGCTCCAACCCTAATTAAACACACCTGAACAAGGCAAACAGTGTTTCGGGATTACTAGATAGATACAGGCAGGTGAGTTTTTTTTGAGGGGGCAGGTGAGTTTCTGCAGGATAGTGGCCCTCCAGGACCGGAGTTGCCTATCCCTGACCTAGTATGAGAGCCTGTTCTAGTACACCCCCAAAACAAAATCAAGACTTTGTAAAAGAGTATAATAGGACCCCTTTTTTTCCACTTCATGTCATTCCTATTCAACAATGGTGCATTTGACCCTATTATCTATTTTCATACAGATGATTATTTAAATATTTAATTTTATTTTTTTTTACCTGATGGTCTTTAATGAACAGAGTCCATCCTGTAGTAAATCACTGAGCTGCTTCACTCCTGATGGTCCAGGATCATTTCCTGTGAGATCCAGCTCTATCAGGTGTGAAGGGTTTGATCTCAGAGCTGAAGACAGAGCTTTATAACCTTCTTCACTGATACTGCAGTCTGAAAGTCTAAAGAAAGAATGAATGAATGAATAAATAAATAAATAAATACATAAAAACATGTATTACACCATTAAGATATTAACATTTCCCATCATCTCAAAAAGCAATCTGTTTGTCAATATTTTATAAATGTATCTACACCAACACACCAATTTCACATCACTGACCCACTTCCTTGTGACACAGCATCAGTTTACAGACCAGCTGGAGCTTTACATTGATTCATGTTTTAGATTAACCAAATTCATACCTGAGTATCTGTAGAGTCTGTGAATTTCTCAGCAGACTGGAGATTTCTGTCACTCCAGAGTCTCCTATTTGATTCCTGCTCAGATCCAGCTCTCTGAGGTTTGAATTAAACGCTGATGCCAGAGCAGCACAACCTTCATCTGTAATACTGATGCAGTTTAACCTGTAAAAGAGAGAACACAACTAATTAAGATATACATACAATTACACAGATAGCAGCTTTAGCTACTACTTTTATCCACCAATATGAGATTTGCATGACAATCACACTGTGAAATAACTTTTTTTTAATTTGATCATTACAGTATTTTGTATTTTACAATACAATACTGAAGCCTAAACCATACTTACAATGCTATATAGAACAAACAGCGTAGAGAAGAATTTAAGTTTTGAAGGAAGTAATAATATTACTATTGTACTATTTATGTCTTAATTTCTTTTCTTTACTTTCGAATGTTTATCCCTCAGACTTTTATTTTGGTGGAAAATTACACGGTGAGCTTTAAGTTTCTGTGTTTAGTTCACAACAGGGTTCTGGTGAAATCTGTTAACATCTTCTGCCAAAAAATATTGGAAATTACTTTAATGTAAAATTAAGTGAAACTTCCAAGTTCATGTTATAAGCTCAAAATAACTCGTTCACCAGCCATTTTTTTAAATTATTTATTTTTTTAACAGCCATTCAGAACTTCTTCTAGCCAGAAGAAATATATCAGAAATAAATCAAGATTACCAAAACCACATCTTAAAATTAAAATATATTTCATATTAAATCTGATCCTGAATTATTGAATGCTTTCAGTTTACAACAGTCAACTTTTGTTTGGAGATACAAATAAACAAAATAAAAAATAAAACAATTCTTAATTTATAAAACAGCATTTAATTTGTTTTTATTTCCAAATATAGCTCAGTCCAAAATGAATGTTTAGTGGTAAACATGTTAAAGATTAACGGAGAGGCTGTCAATTGATAAAGTGATCAGCTGTTTCCTCACAAACATCTGTGTACTGAACTCCACTGTTATCCTTTAAAAAAGTCAAATCGAGGTCTTGTCTCCGGCAGCTCCAGTGACAAGCGCTGTGACTCAGACATCTCACAGACGTTACACACCGGATGTGTCATCTGTACTCTATTCTGATGTTCAAGCTTCAACAGTGAATCTAATCAAAAGTTCACTAAAAGAATGAACAAAGTGAATTTTAAAGACACAGTGGCTTCTTCTCCAGTGTGCTGATGCTAAATGTTGGAGGGTACTGGTTGAAGAACAAGATTTATTGAGCCTTTTCTGATTTGATAACTGCACTAACCCATATCACAATTTTGAGTTTATTTTGATTAGTTGTGCAGTCCTGATGAGAAGTGTAAAATATTTTTATATTTATGAAACTGTGGTGGGTCACTGCAGTCTGGGTAATTAATGGGATACACTTTTAAAATACTTACGTCAGCTTTTCCAGTTTACACTGTACATTTTCAAACAGAGTCAAGATGATCTTCATTCCTGTGTTTCCTAGTTTATTCTCACTCAGATCCAGCTCTGTCAGATTTGAAGGGCTTTGAATTTAGAGCTGCAGCCAGAACATGACACCCTCCTTCTGTGATACAGGTGTTCTTCAGACTGCATAAAGAGAAAACACTTCAGTTTTAATCTGAATATTTACCAGTATGTTTCAGCTGACAGTTGACAAATACTGATGATGATGATAGCCACATTACAAAAGTTACATATGGTTTTTCAGTCAGCAATCTTTTATACAAGATACACAGAAATCACCGAGCAGCAAGAATTTAAAAGTGTCCTTGTAACAAGGAAAAAACGTACATCAGTGTGTTGAGTGTACAGTGTTTATCCTGCAGTAGAGCAGAGATCTGATTCACTCCTGTGTCTCCTAGTTTATGTTCACTCAGATTCAGCTCTCTCAGGAGTAACGGGTTTTTTACCCACAATTCCAGTCACATACTGACAGCCTTCATCTGCAGCAGGACCCAAAAACCTACAGAAGAGAAGATGAAGTAAACTTCATTTCAGAAATAAACAACATTTGACTCTGAAACACTGTAAAAGGGGAGGATTTACTTTAACTGTATTAATGAAATATTTTTTATAAATAAATTGCCTGCATCTTTATTTTGTATTATTTCATCAGGTCTCACCTCAGAGTCTTGAGTTGACAGTTTGGGATCCTGTAGTAAATCACTGAGCTGCTTCACTCCTGATGGTCCAGGATCATTTCCTGTGAGATCCAGCTCTATCAGGTGTGAAGGGTTTGATCTCAGAGCTGAAGACAGAGCTTTATAACCTTCTTCACTGATACTGCAGTCTGAAAGTCTAGAACAGAAATGAAAATGTAACATTTAACAGATTAAGTGAAAGTGAAAGTGACGTGACATACAGCCAAGTACGGTGACTCACTCAGAATTCGTGCTCTGCATTTAACCCATCCAAAGTTCACACACACAACAGTGAACACACACACACCGTGAACACACACCCGGAGCAGTGTGTATCATTTATGCTGCGGCGCCGGGGAGCAGTTGGGGGTTCAGTGCCTTGCTCAAGGACACCTCAGTCGTGGTGTTGCTGACCCGAGACTCGAACCCACAACCTTAGGGTTAGGAGTCGACCTCTCTAACCACTAGGCCACGACTTCCCCTTTTTCCCCCAGAATTAATAAGCTATTCTAGAAATTACCTTTACAATATTTATCCATAAAGTGAAATATTTGTGTTCCTTGTCAGTTTTACTGTGCAATTCAGTGTACAACTGAACCCAAAAGGCCTAGAGACCTTTAATATTTTACACATCAGCTCACCTGAGAACCTTCAGTTTACAGTTACTGAAAGGGGTCATGAACTGAGAAATTACATTTCCCTTGATCTTTTGACATGTAACAGGTCAATGTACTATAAAAACATTGAAAACTCCAAAAATAACAAAAATTACGACTTTATTCAGCATTTTCTTCTCTTCCGGGTCTGTTGTGAGCGCGTTCACAACACTGCAGTGACGCTGCTGACGTGTTTTCTTTGTTATTGAGCGCACCAGAGAACACGTCATACAGCGTTGTACGTCAACAGTCACAGCAGTCGCACTCACAACAGACCCGGAAGAGAAGACAATCCTGGATAAAGTCGTAATTTTTGTTATTTTTGGAGCAAAGTGTATTTTCGATGCTTCAACAAATTCTAACGGACCCTCATGCTTTTTTTTTTATCTCTGTCAACTTTCTAAAGTGAAACCTTTCTTATTACAGAGTAACTTCCAAACGGTGTTCCATGCTTTTCTAACAACTCGTTTAGACTATTGTAATTCTATTGTAATAATTGATTTTAAAATTCTTTTATTTGTTTATAAAGCCCTCAATAATTTGGCCCCTCAGTACCTGACTGCCCCTGCTTCCATCCGTACACGTCCTTCTAGAACACTGAGATCCAGAGATCTCCTGTTTTACTCATCGTGCCTAGATCTAGACTTAAAACACAAGGCAATCGAGCATTTGCAACCGAATCTCTGTAACTGTCTACCTATTCATATTAGATTAGCCCCCTGTATTTCTGCTTTTATGTCTGCTCTAAAGACATATCTATCTCTTCTCTCTAGCATTCAATACACCTTGATCATTGTGTTTAATTGTTTTGTTATTGTTGTGTTTTTAAATTTGAGAGTCTTGTTTTATTCATCTTATTTCTGAATTTTTATTCTATTCTGTACAGCACTTTGGTCAACTTTAGTTGTCTTATAAATGTGCTTTACAAATAAATATTGTATTGTATTGTCAAAACCTGGATACAAAATAACCTATTATATCTACAGTATATAATGATGTTTTTTGATGTAAAAATCTTGGTAACATTATAGGTGCAACACAGAGAACATTATAAAACAATAAAAAAAATGCAGTACATGACCCCTTTAAGGTTCAGCAACACAGAGAACATTATAAAATAATTGAAACCTTAAAGGGGTCATGTACTGCATTTTTTTTTATTATCTAAAACTCAGGTGTTAAAGTCTAATTAAAGTTTTGAAATGGCCTAACATAAGCCCACTCTTAACCCTCTGAGGTCTAGGGTTGGGGGCCGGGGATTTTTGGGGCCTGGAGAAGTTTTGTCATGCCCTGACATTTGTGCTTTTTTCAGTTTCTTATAACTATCTAAATGGCTAAAGTCTAATCTCACTGTAATCAGCACAAACTGGGCTATAATAATAATAATAATAATAATAATAATAATAATAATAATAATAATAATAATAATAATAATAATAATAATATGTGAGCAGCATGTATGTACATGATTGTGTTTTTGAGAAAACAATGTTTATGCGTGGTTAGTGAAAAACTAAAAATGTTAAATCACTTGAATAAGGCAATAAAACACATACAGAACATTGGTTCCCCGGAAATTTTGAGAACTGGGAGCTTTGTAGCCTAGAATTTTTCTTTCTAAATGATGTGAAAATCATCTTGTTTACTCACTCACAGAAAACAATATATTGATTTAAATTTTCTAAGACACTTTTTGTTGGTAAAAGTCATATGCGAGTAGGCGTCAACTATCATGAATATCTTGTGATTAACACCTGAGAAGACAAAGGCCTGCATAATGAGCTGCATAATGAGCCTTTCAGTCAGGTATGTGGCTGAGAGGGATGAGTTCACACGAAAAGAATGTGAGGAAAAATAAATGTATATAATTTTATGTTTGTAGTTTATTTCGAATATATTTAATTATCCCACAACATAATTTAATATTCACTTGCGAGTGCAGATTAAACAGTTTATTAGGAACAATCAAAGCTGACTTTCAAGCTGATTTTTTGCCCTCATTACTCCAGTCACACAATCCTCCAGAAATCCTTTAACAATCTGATTTTCTACAAAAAAAAAAACTTTATTGTTGTTATTTATTATCATTATTATTATTATTAATGTTGAAAAGAGCTGAGAATATTTTTTCAGGTTTTTTGGGAGGGGGATAAATTGAAAGAACAGCATTGTTTGTTACATTTATTTGTTACATTTATATTATTTACATCAAGCTTTTGAATGGTATAGTATTGTATATTGTTATTGAAACTTCATATAATGTTTACCTGATTATACATTTTAGTCAGGAAATATAGTTTGGAAAAAGTCTAACTAGTAAAATGTTTACACATTATGTGAACACTAGTACAGGTATATAAATAAATAAAAAGAGACTTACTCATGTTTATGATCTCTGCTGAATAAAGTGCTTCATTCTTTTTTTCTGATGGAAATCCAAATCTCAAATCCTCAACCACATCACATCTTTTTGGGGTGAATTATGACTTATTCCTCTCATCGCGAAGCAAACAGTAAAATAAAAAAACTTGAAGAACAATCTCGCTGCGTTTGTCTTCTGTTGTGTGGGCGTCGTATTCAGCCGCGCTCGCTTCAGTGAAACATTATAATCTCAAAAGCGCATTCAGCGCGTGGGCGTGGTCAAATTAGAAGATAATGAAGGGAGACGTGAAAGACGGATTTATGTATTTGTTCATCCCGGCAACCAAAAAAAAGAGAAAGAGCTCAATTTAGTATTCGCTGCGGTGTCGACCGCGTGCTGTTTGTGTTGGCGTGCGCTTCAGATGTGTGCACCAGAAAACATCTCACACAGCGCTCGACAGTTTCTGTCAACTATCG
>NC_056618.1:13603201-13603330 GCF_018340385.1 Cyprinus carpio
CAAACACACAGCGTCTCCACAACATGACGACAACACTACAACTCACTGAAGCCTCGTCTTCTCTGAGTGTAAACCTTTGAACAGCATTACGCTAATATTTCACATTGTGACGCAGACATTTGTGAAATT
>NC_056618.1:13603463-13603703 GCF_018340385.1 Cyprinus carpio
GAAAATGAAAACAATCAAAGCATCATATGACCCTTTAAATTACGTGTGGAATTATTTTTAATGTCTGAAAAATAATTTAGGACCTAAAAACCAAAATCAATGATTTGAAATAATTTACTTAAACACATATCCAGTGCTGAAGAGCGACTGAAAAATTACAATTTTGATTTTCAGTTCTCAGTTCTCAGATATTTATCATGTATTGGTTACTTTTTTAAATATAAATATTATTTTTAATTA
>NC_056618.1:13604012-13610912 GCF_018340385.1 Cyprinus carpio
TCTTTATATTTATTTATTTATATTTTCGTTGTCTGGTTATCTTTGATTTCGGTATGTTGTTAAAGGTTATGATTATATTATTTTGGTAGTATTTTAATCACATTGTGAGTGTATATTAGCACCTTTTGTTGTTTTCTCGTGATATCTGATTGGACACGGAAGCGGTGACGTCACACTCAACAAGCGGACTGAGAAATGTCTGGTTAAAAATGAATTCTAGTCTTAGAGGGTACTGGAAATTTAATAATAATCTCCTTAAGGATGAATACTTTAATAATAGTGTTAAAAAAATTGCAAATGGTATTTTGGGAGGTGTAAAGGAAGGATTTAAATGTAAATGGGATTTTTTAAAATATAACGTCAGACAGATTACAGTTAAACGTAGTAAAGAATTAAAAAAAATCAATAGACAAAATGAGTTAGAATTAATTAATAAATTAGGGATACTGGAACAGAAGCACAATCTTACTAAGGAGGAAGAAGCTGAATTGGTTGCAATTCAATCCCATCTAGACTTGATCTATTTAGACTTGGCTAAAGGTGCTTTTATTCGTTCTAGGGCGAAATGGCTTGAAGAGGGTGAGAAAAACTGCTTTAACTGCTTTAAATATTAATAGGAATCATTGTATGGATCAAAAAACAATTTCTGACTTTGTTTACTCATTTTATAAAGAACTATATAATTCCAAATTTGATCTATATAATTGTGAAGAATTCATTCAAATAGTCCATCAACATACTCCTATTATTGATAAAGAATTTTATGATTTCTGTGAATCCAATATAACTTGTTCTGAGATCAAAGATGCCCTGTTAAGAATGAAAAAAGGGAAAGCACCAGGTATAGATGGGTTGACAGTAGAATTTTACTTACATTTTTGGGAACTGATCGAAATTCCTCTTTATAATATGTATAATGAATGTATTAATAGTGGCGAAATGACTACTACTATAAAACAAGGTATCATTTCGCTAATTGCTAAACCGGATAAAGATCCAAACTTGATAGAAAATTGGAGACCAATCTCTCTTCTAACTATTGATTATAAATTAATTACTTTAGTATTTGCTAACAGATTACGAGAAGGTTTGTAAATGAAATTATTAGCGGTATCGTCAAATCGTTTCTTTTTTGTGCTAGCTCGACACGATAACCACATTAGTATCAAAATGACCTTTGGATTATGCTTGGATAAATGTCACGAAATATATTATTTTCTTCGATCATCCCCAGGTAAAGCGCCCATAATCTGAAATGCCACCCCGGTCATAAAAACTATAACGCTTTTTTGGATTCGTGAAAAATACATTTTTGAAGTTAAAGCTGTACGTTTCCATAATGATATTAGAACATAAGTTCCACAAATATCAACACTTCCAATTTCTAAAAAGATTTGCAATATTGTCCCAGCAGCCTAAGTTTCGGCCCACTATTTTTTTGTTATTTTTTTTCGGTTGTCGAATTCATTATCCATTGGTACTGTTTCAACAATGCCGCAACCCACAGTCTCCAAATTTTTGGTAAAGAAATTAAAAGTACCCAATTGGCATGTGACACAATAAACCTATTTTCAAAGAGCTCATCTCTTATCCCTACTGCTATCTCCTTCTATCAATATCTTCTCTGAAGCTTCTGGCAACAACTCTAAATCTCTTATCCAAATGTGAACTCCTTCCTTTACACAACTTAAATGATAAAGTTATTAGTAAAGATATCTAAAGAAATCCTCTGTCAAACACCTAGGGAATTCTTGTAACAAAAAGATGCCATAGAGAGACAAAGTCTAACTTCCTTCCGATTAAAAAAAAAGAAGACCAAAGCGCTATTAAAACTGCTGTCATAAATGTGATCTCTCTGTGTTCTATGGTCGTCCACTACAAAGTAGAAGGCTTTCTAGATTCCAATTTTCAATTTGGTTCTATCCCTCCCTATTCTTTATATGTTAAAGACTCTTATTCTAAACATACTTAATAATCTGTTTTATTCTTTTTGTTTGGGAAAATACTAAACTTCAAAGACTGAAGAAAAGTGGTTCTTACTAATAAGAAAAGTTCGAAGGGGTCTAGAAATACTTTTATTTTCAAGACGCATTGTAGAACTTTTTAAAACCAATTGATTTAAAATGGTTTGATTAATCGTTACTCCCTTTGGAACCACATCCCACACAGAGTCTCTTTCCACCAAAGAAAAGTTTAGAGTCTCTGCTAATTTGTGACTTTAATATTTCTCTAAACTCCCCTCTTAAATTGTCAAGAATTCCACCAGCAAGTGCTTTTAGCTTGAAAAAATTTGCTTATTCAATAATAATTTCTTCTCCTCACACTGGCCTTCATTTGGAATAATAGCAGTATACGGCCTGCCAATAGATCTATATTTTAAATAATTGGTTTTAACAGGGTTATTAACTACATCTCATGAATATGCTAAGATAATTTTGGAATCTTTTAACTTAAGTAGAACAATCTATGCGAATTAATCCATAATTTCTGTGCATTTTAAGGAATTTAACTTATCATTAAAGCTGTTCCTCCTACTTTGTTCATCTGGTTAAAAGTCATATTCACCAGCGAACTCTATAGTAATGACAAACCAAAAATTAATTTTAAACGGTCTTGAACTGATTGGTAAAAAATGCAATAACAAAACATATATTATACTCGTTTTCCAAAGGCAAAATAAAATAACACCTAGATAGGAAAATTCTTTTGGAACTCTATTACATGATAATATTATTTGGAAAGACTGTTTGGTTAATCCTCTCTTTTAAATATTGTATCAATAACAAAAACTAAAGAAATACATTTTAAAATTTTGCATACCATCTACCCCTCGTTAAATCAATAATTTCAATATACTCTGATATTGATGATTTTATGCACTTTTTGTAAAAATGAGAAAAGAGGTGTTTAACACATTTGTTTTTTTTTGATTGTAAAATTACCCAAAATTTTGGAAGGAAATCTGCAGATTTTATTTTCTTTTCTCTTGTAAAGGATAAATATACTGCTTTTTTCTTTAAAGGCTATCAGTAATGTGTGCTATGAAAATACTGCTAACACAAGCGTCTTGAATACACAGTTAACTTATCTATATTGGTTGTCAAAATTTTATAAACATAAATAAAATGTTTTTCTAAACTCATCCCAAACATTTAAAAGTATTTTTAGTTTTGAATTTCATTGTTTTCATATCTTCATTCCATTGATAACATACAAAAAGTCACTAACATGTTTAAAATATTATGAGATTATTTTAACCCCCCTGTTACTACTCAATGTCAAGCATATTTTATATGCCATACTGACTGTCTTATGCTGTGCTCTGTATGTTATTTGTTCTGTGTTCAATAAAAAAATAAAAAAAATGTCTGGTTAAAAATACTTTCGATTTCGCATCACAAAAACAACAGCCTCACACAGAAGCGGATATACGAAAAACACTTTCAGAAACAGATTCGTGTTCAATAACCCCTCTTTGAAAACATACTCGCGGTCTTGTCCACTATAAAAGAGGGTTTATAAGTATTTAAAACGCTGATTTTTCTGTGCTTCAGGTCTGTCGCTTATCAGAAATTAATTCTCTCAGACGGATCAGATTGATTTCTAATATATAAAACAATGTCTGCGAGTGTTAAAATAGTAGAGTCTAGCAAAGTTATAACCTACCTGTACAAATGTTTTGTGACATAGAATGGATCAAATCCAGCGAGCTACTTTTCTCTCTCTTCTTTCTATCTGCGCAGTGTCCTCGCTGCAGGCTGGGAAATGTTGGAATGTGGAAATTCTGTGAATCGAATCCTAAGGAATCGATTCCATCAAGAGGAATAATCGACTCCTGATTCGGAGCCTTTCAGTTCAACAAATCTTATCTCTGCGGGTCTCTAAACGGAAGGTTGCACACATTTAAATTCACGAAAATAAACTGAAAGAAAACGAGTCGGTACTGATCATCTGGAATTTAGATGCAGCTTTCAGTTTGAGAAGCACCATTCACCTCCCCATCAGGCTCGATAAAAGACCCACTACCCAGAAAGCACAATAATAAATGTAACGTTGTAAAAACGTTTTTTTTTTCACGTTTTGAAATGTCGTGATAACGTTTTTTTTTTTCTCAACAATTATTCAACAGTTAAGATAAAGCTAAAGTCTTGTTTTGCAGTTGTTTTGACTTTGAATTTGAAAATCAAATGTTTAATAAATTTATTAAAATGTCGTGATAACGTTTTTTTTTTTTTCTCATCAGTTCAACAGTTAAGATAAAGCTGGCAAAGTCTGTTTTGGTTGTTTTGACTTGAATTTGAAAATACATCATTTTGGTTTTAAAAATAAATACAATCTTATAACACAGCTTCACAGGCAGTTTTATTAGGATTTGTTCTTTAGGTGGATTGTGCATCTTGCTACACATTAGAAATTAAACCATGTATACATTAATTTATTTATTTTACCAGATTGGCCGTTATAAATGGCAAATAAATAGTTTAGTAGGTTTTCACAACGTTGTAGAAACGCTTTTATCAATGCCAGATATCTCCTCCTTCCAACGCTTTTAAAACGTGGCTTACCACGGGATCAAACTGGTACTTTACATGCTGCCATCAAAATGTTTACTTTACAATGTTAAATCTGAATATTCATCTTATTACCAGCACTTTTTTACATTTCATCTTACTCGTTGCGTTTGCATGACCTCTGGTTGTTTTTCCATTTTATAAGCCTATTTTAACATATGAAGGCTTAATAATTTATAATACACACAAATTTAGTCACTCATCGTATTTATTCACAAAATATGAAAAGTAATATGATATGGGTCACACCAGAGGTGTCAAGTAACGAAGTACAAATACTTTGTTACCTTACTTTTGGGTATCTATACTTTACTGGAGTAATTATTTTTCAGCCAACTCTTTACTTCTACTCCTTACATTTTCACGCAATTATCTGTACTTTCTACTCCTTACATTTTAAAAATAGGTTCGTTACTGCTATTTCATTTCGCCTTGTTTTCATTCCGGCTTGTCATCATTCAAAAAAAAATAAAAATAAATAAATAAATAAATAAATAAACAAAAAATACCTATCCAGATAAATCGCGCCATCCGGATGAAGTGAATTTGATTGTGATTGGATGAGAAGTATAAACATATACCATTCCGACACCCTATTGGTTTGTACGCTCAACAGTAGAGCCTGCACCCAGACATCAACATAAAACATAAGATATACTAACTATGTGAATGCAATAGAGACAAATGTAAAAAGATATAAAAAAAAAAAAAATAAAGTTAAATAAAAAGCAGCGCAAGGCACATGCAGATAGAGTGCAAAAACGCAGTGAACAAACAGTGCAGATAAAAATGATTTTTAGTGCATAAAAAAAGCTTATTCAGTCTGATTAGAAGTGACAAAGGGCTCAAGAGCAGTTATTTTATTAAACTGACTGATGAGGTGGTAGAATGACGCCAGTTCCATGGTGAATGAGGTAGTGAGCAGACCAATGCTGCACAAAGTGACTGGTGCATGTCATCGCATGTTAAGGGAGGGGGTGGAAGGACCTGGGGATGTGGGATCTGTGGGTTCATAGTTCAGTGGTACCTAGGGCAGAAAGAGGGATGGGGGGGGCAAGTTCGGGAGCGAGTTCAGCTTCCTGACAGCCTGATGGATGAAGCTGTCCTTCAGTCTGCTGCTGGTTGCCCTGGAGACTCTCGCAAGTGAGTCTCCTCCCTTTGATGGCAGCAGACTGAAGAAGCTGTGTGATGGGTGAGTGGGATCGCTTGCAATGCAGAGGGCTTTGCGAGTGAGACAAGTTCCATAAATGTCCCGGAGGGAGGGGAGAGAGACACCAATGATCTTCTCAGCTGCTCTCACTATGCGCTGCAAGAGTCTTCCGCAGGGGCAGCGCTGTGCAGGCGCCATACCACACAGTGATGCAGCTGGTCAGAATGCTCTTGATGGTGCCTCTGTAGAAGGTGTACATAATGGGGGTGGGGCTCTGAGGCTCCTCCTCAGTTATGGAGGAGGAAGTAGAAGGCGCTGCTGTGATTTCTTGGCCAGTGCTGTAGTGTTGTCGGCCTAGGAGAGGTCCTCTGTGATGTGCACACCCAGGAACTTGGTGCTGCTCCTCTCTCTCCCACAGTCCTTTACCGTTGATGGTCAGAGAACATGCTGAGTGTCGCTCTCTGAAGTCAACAACAATCTCCTTCGTCTTCTCCACGCTCAGAGAGAGATTGCTGTCACTGCTTTCACCACCCGCCAGAAGCGGCTCACCTTGCTCTCTGTAGTTTGTCTCATCTCTGTTGCTAATGAGACCCACCTCACGAGAATCGTGTCATCCGCATAACTTAATGAAGAGGTTAGAGTTGTGTGTCGGTGTGCAGTCATGGGTCAGCAGAGTGAAGAGGAGGGGGCTCAGTACACATCCTTGGGGGCCCTGGTGTTCAGTGTGTGATGGTGCTGGGATGTGTTGCTGCTGACCCGCATCACCTGAGGTCTTCCAGTCAGAAAGTCCAACAGCCAGTTGCACAGCAGGCAAGTTGAGCCCCCAGCTCGATCAGTTTGTGAATGAGCCAAGTTGAGGGATGATTGTGGAGAATGCTGAACTGAAGTCTATGAACAGCATTCTGACTGTATGAGATTTTTTTTTCTCTAGATGTGTGAGTGCTGAGTGGAGTGGTAGTTGAGATGGCATGCATCGGCTCAGGCAGTTGGACCGATATGCAAACTGGAATGGGTCCAGGGAGGGGGGGAGGGCAGACTTGATGTGGTGCATGACTAGCCGTTCGAAGTACTTCATGAGGATGGGATTAAGTGCAACAGGACGGTAGTCATTGAATTGGGACTGGAATGATGGTGGTACCTTTGAAGCATGTGGGAACAACAGCCTGACTAAGTGAGATG
>NC_056618.1:13611163-13611241 GCF_018340385.1 Cyprinus carpio
AGGCTTGTAGTCCGCAATGGTCTGTATCCCCTGCCACAGGCTCAGAGTGTCTCTGCTGTCGCTGAATTGATGGGCTAT
>NC_056618.1:13611534-13611601 GCF_018340385.1 Cyprinus carpio
GACTCTTCCGGCCACACTTGAATCTGTTTCTGAACTGGTTTGGCGACTTTAATGAGCGGTCTGTATG
>NC_056618.1:13611917-13623438 GCF_018340385.1 Cyprinus carpio
TTTTTTCAACATGAACATTTTAATGTGGGGTAGTGCACAATAGGCCCCTGTGGCTAAGCTTTTGTTCTTAATGGCATTTTTTTTGCTAACATTACTTTTACTTTTATACTTTAAGTAGTTTTGAAACCAGTACTTTTAAACTTTTACTTTAGTAAAAAGCTTGAGGTGATACTTCAACTTCTACAAAAGTCTTTTTAAACCCTAGTATCTATACTTCTACTTGAGTAATGAATGTGAATACTTTTGACACCAGTGGTTCACACACACACACACACACACACATCTAAATAAGCCAAAAGCATAAATATATACCAATAAAACACAATTTCACATAAAGTACAACACATGAAAACTGCAATGACTGGCAAATTTGAATATGAGAACATTTAACAAAGTCCAAGAAATTTCAGTGCATAGATATTTTAACAGAGAAAAAAACAGCATTTACTTTGTGAAATGTAAAGTATTTAATTTCAGCTTTATTATTCTGTTGCAGTTATAATAATAATCATATTGCAATCTTAATACTTGTTTGTACTAAACGTAAAGCTTATATTTTAAGGATTTTGCATCAACACAAATTACAGGTACATGTACTCTATGCCCCGCCTCCTAAAACACGACTGTGACAAGTGGGGCGGGGCCAAGAGCCGTGGGAACGGAGCGAGGCCGCTGGAGTGATTGGGGTGAGCGCCCTGCTCCACTCAACCGTCTCGAGTCCGCACGGAGTAATTGGTAGATACAAAAATGAGGCGACGACAGTTAAAGGCCGAGAGATGGCCAGGCCTGGGTTTTATTTTGTGTTTGGTTTTTGTTTGTTTATCTTTATTTGGTTATTATAGGTTTAATTTGACTATCCAGCCGGTTCCCCCTACTTTCTTTTTCCGCCCGTGAAATATGAAGTTTGTTATATTGTTACACTGGTGCCGACACCGGGAGGCCGGAGGGACCGCGCTGCCGAAGATCCCTCGCTGCTGGGGTGAATCCGTGGTGCCATCGAGCATGGCGTAGCAGTCTGGCGCCGTGGACGCTTGAGGCGGTGGGCTGGAGTGAGTTGCCGGGGACGGACGAACTCGCTGCCAGCCGCACGCGATGTGGAGGGGCGGCTGCCGTCCGTGAGGGAGCGGAGGAGTCGGCGCCGTTCGCCAGGGGGCCGGAGCCTGCTGCCATCCCATGGAACGAGGAGAAGCAGGGAACGGGGGACTCCTGCCGGCTGCCCAAAACCGGAGGAGCCGTCGCCGTCCATCGGGCGGCGGAGGAGTGTCGTGCCGTCCACCGAGGGCCGTCCAGTGCCGCCGCCAGGCACCGCGGAAGACTTCACACAGGTGGTGGAGGGCCGAGCGGCAGTGTGTCTGGGAACCGGGATTTTTTTTCTCCTCTCTCCTCTCTCTTGTCTCTGTCGCTCCTCATCCTTCCATCTCCTTTTCTCTCGCCTCGTCTGTCTGTCCTTACCCCAGGTTCCCGCAGCCACCGTGAGCGGTCCCCCCCGGAGGGGGGAGGGGGGGAGTAGAGTGCAGTCTCGTGGGTACCCCCCGGCCAGCGAGGGGCGATGGGGGTATGTGACGAGTGGGGCGGGGCCGAGAGCCGTGGGAACGGAGCGAGGCTGGTGGAGTGATTTGGGAAATGAGCGACACCTGCTCCACTCACCGGTCTCGAGTCCCACGGAGGAGATCGGAAGGATACAAAAGAGGAGCGACGACAATGAAGGACGAGAGAGGACCAGGCCTGGGTTTTATTTTGTGTTTGGTTTTTGTTTGTGCGCAGCAGTCGACCGTGAGGGGCTGTCGCGCTGTTTTAATGTTTATTTGGTTATAAAAGTTTTATTTGAGTGTTCGCCGGTTCCCGCCTCCTTCTTCCCATGATTATGGAGTTTTATGTTGTTACAACGACAATTTAAGAGACTTTAGTCTTTGTAACTTCACAGATCTTCTTTATTCACCAAGAGCTTGTAACACTCCAAAGAGAAAGAAAAATTTAAATCGCATCATATGACCCCTTTAAATATCAATATAATAATTAAATATTACATATAACTTCGTAGAAAAATGTTTTTATGTTTAATTGGTGCAACGATGAGTAGTGGTGATATTTATTTTGTACAATATTTGCAACTGCTTTTTCTCACTTAATTAGAAGCAACACAAATTTAAATTATGTCATGTTATAGGGACTTACAATATTTGCAACTGCTTTTTGTCACTGTACGGACATTTAGAAGTTGATTTAAAAATATTTATTTAAAAGTATTTAAAAATAAAAATAAAGCTATGTAACACTTGCATTGTAATGAACTTCGACATATACGTGTGGTCTTTATCCTCACTTGAACACTTGGGCCATATACAGGAAATACGTCATATAAGTCATCAAGTGGTCAAGTGCAAAGACCGCAAGTGTGAGTATTTGGACAAGGCAAGAGTCCCTCTCAGTGAACAATTTTTGATTCCCAAAATTAGGTTAGGTTTTGGGGATGTTCTATTTACGCTCCTATGAAGGCAGGGCTGTACCCACCTCTGTATTTTTCCAATAATAAAAGTTAAAATAAAATAATTACCTTATATTAATTCTGCTTTAGTGTTGCAATGATAAAAAGCCAAGATAACAGATCTTCTCATCTGACGCCTCAGTGGTCTTACAGTGCTCATCATTGTCAGAGTGTTTGTGATGGCCAATCAAATCAAAGTAGGCGGGGTTTATGTTCACAGACACTGAGTGTAAAAATTCCAGCTTGACGCTTCAGACAGTTATGAAGAGCAAGATGTAAGTAGCTGAACCAAATATTTCCTATTTGACCACTGTTTTACGATAGAAATGTTAAACGACTGACTGAAATATGCAGGGATTTAAACTAATAAACGTTTGTCTAATTTCACTATTTAAATTCATGTACGTGAATAGGCTAATGCAGACTATTTTATAATTGTCAATGTGACAATGCAAGAGACATTAACAAATCTGTTTTCATCATATTAGGCATAGGATTAATAAAGTGAGTGCACTATTATGAATGAATTAAAAAGAAAAAAAACCTCCTGATAATATTTACATTCTTCAACACAGACAAGAATCAAAGAGAAAGAGACTGTGATGAAGAGAACGAGAGATGGTGATGGAAGTAATACTTGAAATATTTCTTACTTAAGGCCACTCCTGTTTGGGATTTATTATTGTGTATTGTCAAAAATACACAAATCTTCTCTTTTTTCCAGTTTGTAGTGTGGATCACTGCAACATTTAATCTGGTTCTCATGTTTAAGAATCCATTATCTTGACAAATCATTTATGCGCCCACTGACTTGGTTTTAAACTTGGTTATCGTTAATATACATTGTTTAGTATGTTCATTCGCCTGTTAATTACAGTGTGTGGATAAGAACTAGTTCAGCCAGAGCAACAAACACACAATCACAAACATCTGTAGTGCTGTGAGGTGTGGTCTGATTGGTCGAGGTGGTTTTTCAGGCACCAATCATGGCTCACAGTGTGTTTGTGGGTTAGCAGGGTTCAGGGTAACTGGATCCTCCTGCAAACATTCCGTGAGCTCTGACCTTTGAATTCCTGGTGTGTTTGACTGATCCCAGATCTGCAGCTCTGACCTGACAGAACCTCTTGATGTCATCGCTCAAGCGGGAGTGTGTGTTCACTTCACGAACATCATGCTACAGCAAGAATGAGAAACGACGATAAACCGCAAACTCTATCAAAACATGTTCAGAAAAGATTCATTCACTAAGAAACTAGATATAAGGGCTGTCTCTTCAATAACAGACTTTTATTCTCCAGTTCTTGTTTTGCACGTTAAAGCAGTAGTTCTGCAGGTAAAGTCACTGTTTACAGCCAAAACCGTTAAGTGTGCGTCTAACCTCAAACACAAGGAGTGAGACAAGCTAACAGCTCATACTCTATTTTAGTCTGAATAGAGCAAAATAGAACTGATTAGAATAGAACAGAACAGAAAAGAATAAAATATAAGAGAACAAAGTAGAATAGTATAAAATAGAACCATTTAGCATGATATAGAATAGAATAGAAAAGACCAAATTAGAATAATATAGAAGTGCATAGTATAGATAATAGTATAGAACAGAACAGAATAGACTAGAAGAGAATAGAAAAGATTTCAATAGTACAGAATAAAACAGAATAGAATAGATTATAATAGTATACACAGAATAGAATAGAATAGAATAGAATAGAATAGAATAGATCTGAGTCAATGACTGAAGTTGAGGGCTTTCACAAAAAGAACTGAAGTCAGGGTTTTGTTTGGACAGGTTGAGGGAAAAAAACAAATGAAGAGTTCTGGTGAGAACTGGCTGAGCTGAGGCGTGTGAGAGAGACCTCTGATGATTGGCTGAGAGATGAACTGTTGGCAAGAGCTGATTGGCTGGTCATGTGAGCGGGGCAGAAGGCCAAAACCCTAAAAACATTCAACTTGGACTAACATCAGCCAAACACACACACACACACACACACACACACACACACATTAATTCTGGCAATCCTATCGTGATATGTCCCGGTGCACTACAAATAATGAATATGTACCTTAAACTTAATATTTTTTCTAAGACATTTTATACATCCCGAATAGAAATCATAACGGCGTTAAATGAATGAGTACAATGTTTTAACGTAAGGAAAAAAAGACGATGAAGTTTTTTTTTATTTTTTTAGAGATTTAGGTTAGAAGCATGCTTGGGTTGTTGTTTCCGTACTTATTTGTTTTTTGTATTCTATTGTGCATACTCTCTGGGCTCTTTGAATATGACCGCTACTACATTTTAATGGTCCAATTTGGGAATTAATTAAAGTTGTTTAACTTGAGCTGGAAAGCTGGAAAGATGATTTCTACGTCTACTGAATGTGTTTTTTTTTGTAAGGGGTTTTGGCTGTAGAAGTTAGAATGTTTGGAGTGGAAACCGTGTGTGGATCCTCCGGTGTTTTTAAATGTGTAGCTGTAAATAAAAAAGTCCTTCCTTCAACTCAAACAGAACAGATGATCCTCTTCACACCAGTGTGTGTCTCCTTCTTCTGATGAAACTTCTTTTAAACTATGTGTGAAACCTCTCTCCACAACAAAGTATAATTGAATATGTGGGGTTCCCTACTTCGAATGAATCTTTCAGGTGGACTCTCAGGTGGTGGGAAGCTTAGAGCGTGAAATGTTTTTTCACACAGATGAAAGCTCTGGGTTCAAAAGCTTCTTAAACACAGATCACACGACTATATTACATAGATAGGGGAGTATAGCTGAGATAAATCTCTCCACGTAGGGTTGGGTTGTGTGAAACTCTTCCCCGCAAATGATACAATTGTCTCATGGACCGAATGAATTCCTTTTCTCTCCAAAGTGGTGGAATCAGTCTTCGTGTTGAGTGATTTCAGGATTCTCAATGCCGACTGAATCCGACCTTAGAGAATCCTCTTGGTCCCCGACCAGTCGTGGAACAAACCTTTGTAAGGTTTTCCTCCTCCAGTGGGTGGGAATCTCTGCCCGTCGTTGCAGTTTTTAAATGTTTTTTTGCGTTGGTAAATAAAAAGTCTTCTCACAAATCGAAAAAAAAAAAAAGCCCATATTGATCTCTCACCCCCAGTTGGTGGGTGTATCCTTTCTGATGAGAAAAAGGTTTTCAATTTCCACCGTTCTGAAAAAAGCCCTCTTTCCACATAAAGAACATGGAATGTGGTTTCTCTTTTGTGACATGAACCTTTCAGGTGAATTTTCCGTCAGGGTGTGAAAAGCCTCTTACACACCAAATGTTTTTTCTCCACTCACTGATTCAACAGGGTGGGGCAGTTTCTTCTTTTTTCCTCTTCTGCTCTCTGGTGTGGCAATGCGTCGTGGAATCATCTTCAGGCCTTCCTAAAATCCTGCAAGCATTCTTCTCGCACTGATCACATGTGTAAAACGGTTTCCTCCTTCCCCCATGTGGGAATCCTCATGTGAAAAACACTGAGAGGTAAAAAAGTGGGTTTGAACAAAACTCCTTTTCCAGGGACCCTGAGTGGGCAAGGGGGGGAAACTTTCCTTGTTTCTTTCTTCCGTTTCAGTAAAAAGAAACCTCTTTGTTTCGGGTTCCCCCTGGTGGGGAGCGAGTTGTTTTCGCTGGTTTTTGCCCGTGATGAAGAAAAAATTTTTTCTGCTCTTCACACTCTCCTCCATCAGAATCCTTAAATGAAAGGGCAAAACGCCCATTTCAATATAAATAATCAAAATAAATCAGAGAATGTGGAAAGTTAAAGCAGAACTATTGCAAAAATTATGAAAAATCATTTTTTATGAATGAGGTACAATGATGCTAACATTATAACAAAAATATGGAAACACAAAACCCATACTTTCTGGTAGTGGAGAACTATTCAATGTTTTTGAAATCAAACAAAAAGAAAAATCCACACACATTGGTTTGGTGTAGAGCCCCTGTTCAGTGGGCCTCAAATTTATGCCCTAGCCCGTCCCCGTTTCCGAAGAACAGCTTATCGAGAATTAACGGCACGAAGCCCCGCTCCGCCATTTTCCTTTTTTTCCCCCCTTCTTTCTCCCAAAACCCCAGCTTTATAGCCTACTACTACTTTTTCAGCTATTTTCTTATGTAATGCAAAAGTGAAATTAATTTATTTAAGTTTTTTTTTTTATTTTAATTTCGAACCAAATGTTTTGAGCGATTTTTTTTTTTGTGTTTTGGTTAAATTGTCACTTTTTTTGTTTTTAAACTTCATGAAACCAAGCGGCCGGTGGCAGTACAGTACCAAGCCTGATCCATAATAATGTTTTGAATCCATTTAGCCTTCTCACAATCATCACTACTTTGGCCCCACTAAACATACCATCTATTTTTGAATTAATACTAAAACATTTCAAGCAATCATACACAATGTTTAAACAATTAAAACCTAAGATAATAATGTGCGCTATATATCCTATTAAAGTTTTTGTTTCAGAAGAAGGTGTAAAGCTCTGTTTGCTTGGTGCAGGACATGGAAATGCGCGCCAAAGCGTCGATCACTGCATGAAAATTTACTTAGACTTAATTTTCTCAATTTTTGTTAAACTAGTAAAAGTGTTTCCTCAACTTTTTAATTTGTTTTGTTGCTTTTCACTCACAACTAAGCAACAAACACGTGTGTTGTTGGGCCCTTTATTAACTAAATAAAAACAACACAGGGAATCGCTTTCTGCCACCTTCCTTGTCCCTTGAAAAACGGAGTGATTCACAAAAAATGGAAAAACCGAACCCTAAACTCAAGCGAAACCATGCCCTCACCCGACAATAAAATATATCTTTAAGAAAAAGCTTTTAATTTTACTACTTACACGAAATATAAAAATTGAAACAAAAAACTCTTTCTTATGGACACAATAATTCCGTAATAAAGGAAATCAGGTCTAATGATGAGGATGTTCAAGTGCACTGCACATGGAAACAATTATGGCGTCCGTTGTGTTTTGTCCGTGGTAAAATCCAAGCAAAAAAACTACTTTCGAAAAATGCACAAGCTTTTCCCGAAAGCAATTTGGTCACTCTTAATAAAGTCCCCCCCCCCTGCTCTCCCACTCTTCTCCCTTATTGCCTCTGCATGTTCCCCACTCTTGTCCCACCGGTATGCGTAATGCATGTGGGTTAGGGATGTTTCAATTTTGGGTTCATTTTTTCCCGAACCGACAACCGACGGCTTGTTTAACAGAATTTATTAAAACGCAACATGTTTAACCCGCCCCAAAAGATGTTTTAAATTAGGAATTGGGAATTAAATTAGAAAAAGGGATAAGGTGGGGTCCTGGTGGACACATTAGAGATACTAAAACCTTTGTGGTTTTTTTTACCGGGAAAATGCCCCATTTTAAAACATAGCGCAAAAAGGACCTACCAAATGACAAACATTTTAAAAAAACATTTATAAAATAAATAACGAAAAAAATACACCAAAAAAACTGTGCAACAAGGAAGCCTAGTTGGTGCTGCGCAAAATGAAACCCAGAATGGCGAAAAAGGAGGCATCCCTATTTTTTCTTTAGGCTTCCTTTTTTAAATGCTAGGCTTTGTTTTTATTGTGAATGTGTACACAATAAAGGCAAACTGCTTTACAATTAACGATGCATTCCCCTTTTTTTGACTAAAATGGAGGAAGTTTTTCTTCCACAGTGTCCACTGGAAGAAAAAAAAAAATCAGTGATTGTGCTCTGGCTCAGCATCTCACACACAGCAACCGCAACACAGTTTACTTTGGGACCAATGCAGTCCCCTCCCTTCTTAATTATTCCATAATAAAAATACCGTCATCTCAAAACCATTGACAGAAAAAAAAAACAACTTCCGCAGATTTTTAAATATGTATGATAAACAATCTGTACCGCTAGTTTTATTCACTGGCCACTGTGATTTATGCAAAACATTTTGTTTTTACGTAGATATTGAAACTTGAGTGAATTACGCTATAGCTCATTTTGGCATTCAAAAATACATCGCAAATACTTAACTTTGATTTTTGTCGAATGAGGCCCAATGTTTGTTTCAGTTTCGTTTTGGCTTAATTAAGTTGTTGGCTTGTCGTTTGTATTGCTAAGCTTCTTATATTTTTAATTTCTTGTTCTTTCTAATCTGTTAATTGAAAGGATTGTTGTGGAGTTATGGAACTAAATAGCCTACTATGTAACCCTGTATCCGTACGATTCCAAATTACATTACAAAAAATTACAGTTATACCCTAATCCATTGTACATTACACATTTAGGTGCTAATCTAATATCCTACTCATTGACTTACTTTTTACCTAACCTCTGATTTAAATGATTGATAATATTCGACCATATTGACAAAAATACAAATAGTACAATGTATATATATCATGGCACATTAAAATTCGGGGATTTGGGCCTAGTTTCATTATAACTCAAAACTTCAAATAAAATAAATTTGAATATATCATTTTGTGTAATGAATAATATATAATATACAGTTGTCACGTTTTTTAGATGAATTAGTGAAATAATCACTTTTTTATGATATTCTATTATATGACGCCTCAACTGTATATTTGGTGAAACAGGATTAATTTGTTTAATTTGTGCTTTTTTAAATGTGTTTTTAAAGACAATGCCTTCAAATACACAGTCAATACATGGTTAATAGGATCAGATTGATCATTTAATAAAAAATCAATCATTTCATCAGTAGTTGATGCCTTTGAACACTTCTTAAACCTTAAATGAATTTTTATAAATATCCTGGTTCGTAACTGCTGTCTCTGACTAATTACGTCTCTGTCTGAATGTCCACAAAACTGGACGACTTTCTGAGTGTGCATCAGCTGGAAAGAACATTTAAAAGATGGAAAATAGGGATTAGGGAGAATCAATAAATTATGAATAACTTATTGATATCTTGTAAATAATATGTAATCATGTAATCCATAAAAAACGCTGCTGTTTTAATACAGAAAAAGGCTATTGCAATTTGGAAATAGTGTAATAACTAATAGGAATCATATTTTTCTTTGTTTCACCAGTTTTCATATTGTAGACAGACTGAGTGCATGAGTCTTTGGTGTTATTTTTTATAATAAAAAGCCTAATAAATCAGCACATTACATGAGATAAAATAAACCATGAGTAAAAATGGCTGCCAAACTTAAAACTGCTGTGCGGTTAATTAATAATAATCTTATTGTAATTAAAACTTCACATTACTAAAACTAGACTAAAAGTTGAGACTTTTAGTCGACTAAAACTTGATTAAAACTAAATAGGAAAAGGTTGACTAAATATGATAAAAACTAACAAGGACATTTAACTGGTTACTACGTTATATTGCTATACACTTATTCTAATCTCACATACTATTTAGGATGGATAGCATGAACATTGAGACGCAGGTTATGTCTTTATAAATGGACCACTGAATCATTGACTCAAATGATTCAAAATTCACAAACACGAATCCTTCAGTAACGAAACACTGCTGTGTGCTGCTCAGAGACTCAAATATTGAACTAAAATGTATATGAACTACTCATTTTAACTCTTTAAAATGTCATATTTCCAATCGTGGTTTCTAGGGAAAACTTCACTCTCTTGGTCGTGTCATGTTGCTTAACTAGGCTGTGTGTTATAAATATAAGAACTAAGTTACATTTTTATGTTTCTTCTGTGTGCAGTTGTGTTCATTTGTTTTATTTCACCACGAGTGAATTGAGTTGAACTGAATGTGTTTTAGTTTTGTGTTTCATCAGCTGATAATATTGATGAGTCTCAGACTATAAACACTCATTAAACAAGACATTCAGGATCAGCAGCAGATCATCACTTTATTCTGAGTGTTTGCTGATAGAAACACATCTTTATCAAACATTGTGATTTGTCCTTATGAATCTGAACACATTTCTAATGTTATTTACCGCATTCATAACATCAAAGTATTTCCACATCAGTTTTCTATGTAAAGAGTTTGCTCAAAACAAAAGGTGTAAAGAGGATTTTACAATTGCGTGAAAATAGCGAATTACTCACCTCAGAAAACCGCCAAACTGAAGAACTGGCACTTCTGCTTCTTCTTCTTTGGTGTTTATTGGCGGGTGGCAACCTAACTGTTTGGTGCATTACCGCCACCAACTGGAATAAAGTATGGATCAGGATTTTGCTTGTAGGAAAGCTTCTTCTTCTTCTTCTTCTTCTTCTTCTTCTTTTGATTTGATTGGTGGCTGATTTTAAAGGTGCATTAATGCCACATACGAGACATTTAGAAATTAATTATATTCTTTCCATCAATCCTGTATTTTTTAGGTAAATCATGAGATGTTTGACCACATTACAAGTAATTCCTTCTAAAAGCTTCTGAACATTTTTGTTTACAATGTCTGTCTTTATCATTTGAATCATTTCCCTTCTTTACTCCTCACACTACTCACAGTTTTCACACAAACCTGTTGATGTTTGTCTGTTTTGAACAGTGTCTGATTCAGTCCAGTGTGTCCTATTCTAATAGTGAACAAAATGCCCCTCATTACACCGACTTTCTCCTGAATATTATAAATGATTATAAAAATAAATTTTATACACCATCATTTTTGTTTCTATAACGTGTGAATCAGTGACGGCTGGTGCTAAAAAAAACACTTTTGGGGGTGCACAAACAAACTGAAAAATTAAACTGTTAGTAATGCAGGACTGTAAATAGCCATTTATCAAGTGATTATGTATCATAACTGCTAGATAAAATATTAAAAATGTTAAAGTCAACTGTTAAAGAATGCAATACATGTACCATGAATCAGTGAATTTGAGTTCAGTGTGGGTTTATTATCAGCAGTAGTTTTATTATCAGTATCAGTTTTATAGTATTATTATCAGTATGAGTTCAGTAATCAAGGTAATCATTCAAACACACACACACACAGACACACACACACACACACACACACTATGAAGTTGCCTAATCACAGGCCAGTAGCACTATTTAAAATATATTTTGCTCTCCTTTCTTTCTGGCTTGCAGATTTCTCCCTGGTGTTCTTTCTGGTT
>NC_056618.1:13625524-13625685 GCF_018340385.1 Cyprinus carpio
CTTTGGTGGAGAGGGTTTTTGAGAGGGTTTATTAAGAGGATGTATGAGTAATAATTATAATAATAATAATTACAAATGCAAAAGTAGGAATACAGCTGTACCTGATCTTCTGTATGTCCTGCTGGAACTGCTGGATGCTCCTCTTAATGTGAACTGAATCT
>NC_056618.1:13625997-13626090 GCF_018340385.1 Cyprinus carpio
TCCTGAACTCTTCCTTGAAGTAAATGAGACTAAGCTCTGTCTTCAGCTTACTCCCACTGAGCACTGGATAGACCTTCAAAGTACTGCTCAGTG
>NC_056618.1:13626147-13626291 GCF_018340385.1 Cyprinus carpio
TAAAGCAAAGTGGCACTAACAAGGTGTTTGTGAAGGAGAACTGTTCCATGGTGTGTAAGAGTATGGTATCACAGACCTACAGAGTGAAGGATGAAAACAAACATTATGTAGTGATGACAAAATGTCAATTTCAGCTGCAACAAT
>NC_056618.1:13626460-13626554 GCF_018340385.1 Cyprinus carpio
ATAATACTAATGTTGTCCACTAGAGAAAATCACAACAAATTCTTTTAGATCACAATTTAAAGACTGTGAAAATGGTAAATAGTTCACTTGTAGG
>NC_056618.1:13627092-13628762 GCF_018340385.1 Cyprinus carpio
TGTAGTTTTAGCATATTTTTTTCTTCACCCGAACGCCTTGTGAAGGGATATTGTTGCAAAGATAAAACCGAATTTTCTTTCATTTCGAGATATTTCGCTTGCTTCCACATTGATCAGAACTAATGAAGCATCTGATAGCAGGTTTTTAAATGGGATTTAACTCATCATTTATCTCTTATATTATACTCTTCGTTATTTATTAATATTAAGGTTTATATTTATATTTATAGAATCCCCCGAACGCAGAAGTGAACGTGTCTGTGTGTCTCTGAATGTACTCCTTTTGTGGAAGCTTTCTTCACGCAACAACGTGCAGAAACACGGCAACTAAACTCTAAAAATCCACAGCGTTTTAGTATAATAGTGTTCTCGTTATAATGTTATGTATACGACAGTCCCAGTCATAGTTGTTTGTCCTGCTCGTGTTCTCGTTATAATGTTATGTATATGACAGTTGCTTTACTGGAGCGCAACTCAACCAAATGCATCTTATACGAGATAAATAATAAATGCACAATATTTATAAATATTTTCGAAATCACTTGTAGCCAGGTCCGGACTGGACATACGGAGCACTGGACATACGGAGCACATATGGAGTATTCAAACTTACTTACAGTAGTTTATTTGTTGAGCATTAGACATTTTCATTTTGATTCATTAATAAAACTAAATGGCCATCGTTTGGATTTAATTTAAATCCAAATGAAATCCTAAATGACACACTACACACTGTGCATGCATACTGTGCGCTAGGTACTCAACTGTCTGGTGTATGAATATTATAAGATTATTTTATCAACATCTGAGTCTGAGCTCTCCGTTGTCAGGAAAGCTGACAGTTGACTCATGAAGTGTTTGTCTGTTTAAGTAGAGCATTATCCAGATTAGATCTTGACTTCAGTGATGATTAGCTGTTGTTCTTACACCCTCACCAGAGAAAACATCTGGACTCAGACAACTAGACATCTATTATAATATATTACTCTCAAAAATACATACTATCATTAATATTTTTATATCCTAATGATATTGAAAACATATATCGCCAACTATGACTGAATATATGCACAATTGAAGGAAAGTGAATATAAAATTTGATTAATTTTATCTACATGCAGAAAACAAAGATGATAACACTGAATACCTCAAACCCCTCACCAATTAAAGTACAAGAGTAGACCTCTGTAGAAATGAGGAGTTTGTAGACCTGGCTTTATAGCTTTATAACACTGAACAATATGTGGAGGTCCAACACTAGAATGACTCTGTATCAGAGCTGTGTCCTCTCCACCTTACTTTACAGCTCNAAAAATAAATAAATAAAATATTTGCGTTAAATGTAGCTGTGTTGTCTTTATTTACCTTCTATGGGTAATTGTAAATGTCTTCTCACTTTACAATATGTTTTCTTAAATTTTTCAGTAACCTTAAGATATACTCCTCCCATTAATCCCACATACATATATCACAGCGTGTCTACAGATATAAACAACGTTATATTTACCGCTTTTTAACTGACGTTTGACCTGTGGCCATCCTTTGGGGTGTGGTTTTGTTTTATTGTTGTTATTTTTATTATTATTATTATTATTTATATTATTTATATATGTCTTTGACTTAAGGATCTACTCTTTACTACAATATTGAAGCAAAAATATTATAATATC
>NC_056618.1:13630814-13634464 GCF_018340385.1 Cyprinus carpio
TACAAGTCAACTTTAACCAGAACTCAATTTCTTCTGCACATCAGAGGAAAACACAAGAGAGAGAGAAAGACCAAACAACATAATCCATCAAACGGTGGAAGCAGAACTAAAACACTAAATCACAGCTGATAATATTAAATTATATATGTGCACTGAGATGAAATGATGAAGTTGTTTAAAAATCAAACACCAGATTAAATGTGTTTTGCATCTAAGAAAAAGAACAACACCAAGCTGTTAACCCTTTAGCGCGTACGATCAAACCGGTGTGATCAGGCTTGGCAGGTCCCTGAAGCGTACGATCACACCGGTGTGATTAGAAATTTCAGTGCGTCACGTCATCAACTGCTGAATTTAAATCCGCTTTCGCGCTTTGGCTGACGCATAGCCAGATCGGATGCGCTGAGCGCTGGACATATCATCACAAATATTCAGTGTTTTCAACCATATAATAATTGTTTTAGGTTTCAAATATTTAAAAACACATAAGTACTACCAAAACCATACATTTACAGTTTGTAAAATACACGCTGATGTCTATGGAAACGACAATAATGACCCTTACAAATATAATTTGACTACATGTTTTTATTAATATCATATACAGATTGTGTAGGTAACTATAAAGTTTACTCTGCCCTTCTCCGAGTTTACCGGAGACCTACTTTAATGTGTTTCGGGAGGAGAGGATGAATTTGCGTGCTGTAAATCCCAAAGCTCGGATTCAGCGCGAACAAACATGGCGGCGCCCATCACCCGGTATAGAGCAACTAAAACGGTCGATATAAAAGTGTTTAAACTACCAAATATATTTACTTGCACATATTCAAGAATCGGAATATCAGATATACCATAATATAGTGAGAATGTTTGTGAATATTTTGAATAAAACAGGAAAAACGAAATAAAAGCGATCCATGTGTCATATAGATCTATTTTGGCTTTGGTGTGTCACATGACAAGCATGACGCGTCGCCATGGAAACAGTAAAGCGGCACACTCTAAATAACGGTCGCCTGAAAAAGAACTCACGCCGGGGTCTCAGCTTGAATATTTTAAACTCACGTGCGAAAGGGTTAAATAAATAATTAGAAAAAATATTCCACATAGAACTATTATTTTTAATAAACTGTTTTAACCAATTTATTTTAAAAGTGCTGTTTGTACTGTTGAGAATGACATGAAAATGAAGAGAAGCAAAATATGATCTTTTTTGTAGGAAAAGTCACAGTCTGATGAAAAAACAAACTTTTCTTCAAATAGTGAATAAAATGACACAAACAGCGAGTAAAAGCCCAGCATTTCTAAACACTGAAGCTGTCAGTCAGTACAGCACAAACTCACTGTGTGTGAAAACTCCCGTTTTAATCAATTCATCTGTCAAAACTGCACAATCCAGCTTTTATTTACACTGTGTTTCTGCTTTGTTTGTTGTAATGAGAGGATTTGTGATTGTTAGCAACAGACAGACACAGCGCTAACTTAATATAGAATTAAACAGAATAACGGGGGAGGCTTCCGGTTTGCGAACAAGATGGCTGCATAACTTAAATGCTCTCAGACGGTTTTTCTAAAAACAACCCTAAAACTTTTGAGATTTAACTATAAGTGAAATTTTATTAAAGATGGAGACTAGGGTTGTTACAAGGAAGAAACGGACAAAGGGCACAATGCGGAGGAGGTTAGCTTGGAGAAGGTACTAACCGAACTGAGAGATTTTAGACGTGACAACAAGCAACAGCTTTCGGAGATACAACAAGACTTGCACAAGACAAGTGATAGGCTGGATGAAGCTGAGGGTCGAATTGAGGAGGTAGAAACGGCCTTGCAGGCGGCGTCATCGTTACTTACACAACTTATACAACGCCAGGACAATATGGAGGCTAAACTTATTGACCAAGTGGGTCGCGCACGCCGAGAAAACATAAGGATTTACAGTATTCCCGAAGGGGTTGAAGACAATAATATCGAAGGTTTCATAGATAAACTGTTTCGGGATTGCCTGGATTTCCCCCAGGACGCGCAGATCAAAATTGAAAGAGCCCACAGAGCCCTTGGTCCTAAGCCCGCTAACGCGCAGTCAAAACCTCGCTCCATCATTGTCAAGTTTGCGAGCTACAAAGTCAAAGAAGAAGTTATACGCAGAGCTTGGCAGAAGGGACAAGTGCAATACAACAACGAATGCTTCTATATGCTTCTGTATAGAGTATTGGAGAGATTCGGATTTCATTCAGATTTTGTTAAAGTGATCGAGGCACTATACACAAAACCAACTGCGCAGATAAAAATAAATGGAAATTTATCAAATACTATTGAACTAGAGCGCGGGACAAGACAAGGGTGCGGACTCTCTCCTTTACTCTTCGCCCTTTATATGGAAATTTTTGATATATTATTAAGGCAAACAAACAGTATAAAAGGTATAAATATTTCTATACGCCGATGATGTGTTGTTATACATAAGTGAACCAAACACATCACTTCCCAAATTATTTCAGACGCTAAATAGCTTTGATGATTATGCTGGTTATAAATTAAATGTAAGCAAGACACAGATATTGAAATTTAATTATAATCCTCCAAAAACAATAAGTGATGAATTAAATCTTAAATGGGACCGGACCATATTAAAATACCTAGGTATTTTAATTCCCAAAGATATAACCAATATAGCTAAGTGTAACTACGATGATCTTTTGAACAAAATAAAACTGGATATAAAGAGATGGACCGTTACCCCCTTCATGAGTCTAATCCAAAGAATTGAATCTGTAAAAATGAACCTATTATCAAGATTTCTATTTTTGTTTCAAGCTCTTCCGACAGAAATTACAAAAAAGCAATTTTTAGAATGGGACAAAATGATTTCTAGATTTATATGGTTAGGAAAAAAGCCCAGGATAAGATTTAAAATATTACAGCTCTCCAAAGAAAACGGGGGTATGGCTGTACCACATCTTAGAAACTATTTCTACTCTGCGCAAATTAAACCCCTGATAAATCTTTGTAATACAAACTACAGTGCTAGGTGGAAAGACATTGAAGTACGTCTTATGTCAGAACCACCTTTACTGGCAATATTGGGAAATAAAGAATTAGAAAGGACTCTATGCAAGATTGAAAACCCTTGGATAAAATCACAACTAAAAATCTGGATGGAGGCTAAACATGAATATAAATTGCATGATAATCTGAAGATAATAAGGTGGTGTGCCTATGACCCTGATTTCAAACCCAATCAAACAGATGTCGGATTCCAAAACTGGGTGTCGAAGGGTATAACAACACATTTCTCATTAATAGATAAAGGTAAAGTGAAAGATTTCCAATCACTTAAAACCAGTAATAATTTGAAGAAACATGACTTTTACAGATATTTACAAATATGCCATTATCTCAATCAAGAAGTTATTAGGTCCCTGGATGTGCAAGAACCAGTGCTCCAAGAAATATTGATGGCATACCAGGCGAAAGTCAGAAAGGATATTGTTTCACGGCTGTATAAGGGATTTATAAATAAACAAACAAATTCAACATTATATGTGAAAACAAAATGGGAAAGGGAAAGTAACATGAATAACACTCCTTGATGAGGAGTGGAATGGTTGCTGCATATCACAGTGGATATGCACAAACTCACATTCTTGGAG
>NC_056618.1:13635178-13635253 GCF_018340385.1 Cyprinus carpio
CTGTGGATCTTCAGCTGATGTTTACTGCTCCTCTCAAGAACACTTCACTTTATGATATACAGCGTTCATCAGATC
>NC_056618.1:13635347-13646204 GCF_018340385.1 Cyprinus carpio
GTAATCAGATTAAACCAAACCGGAGGAGATTCCTGTTAATAGTAGACTTGAGGAGACATTGTTTAAAGTGTGTCTTGTTGTTAAAGTTGTTGCTAACTGACGAGAAATGTTTAGCTGAAACTAAATTGTGTCTAATTCTTCACTTCTGTGTCAAGAAAGCATATAATAAGTGTGATAATGCACATGCAGCCGGATGTTATCACAGAATAAGTCTCTTCAGGAGGACACAAGTCCTGATCACCCTGTCGGGTTTATTCTGTGATAACAAGCGGCTGGAGGTACATTATCTCTTACAGAAAGTAAGTGTAAAGTAATGTGACGTGTTGCTTGTCAAAGTAAAAACACACAAGAGACAGAGACATTGATCATGTGATGCTGGACGACTGTGAGCTGAAGCTGAATCTGCTCTGATTTTACCAGCGTTTTCCTACAATCTGAACAAATCTATTTCAAACTGTAATGATTCACTATTACTGATGTCATTAATAAAGCAGCTGTTGCTGTATAAAGCTGTGACAACTGTGGGGCAGCTGTGGCCTAATGGTTAGAGATTTGGACTTGTAACCAGAAGGTCACAGGTTCGAGTCTCGGTGCTGGCAGGAGTTGTAGGTGGGAGGGAGTGAATGAACAGCGCTCTCTTCCACCCTCAATACCCATGGCTGAAGTGCCCTTGAGCAAGGCACTGAACTCCCAGTTCTCCCCGGGGCGTGTGTTCACGGTGTGTTCACTTCTCACTGCTGTGTGTGTGCACTTGGATGGGTTAAATGCAGACCACCAATTTCGAGTATAGGTTACCATACTTGACAAATGTCACGACTTTCACTTTTTTCACTTTCAGTGTGCTTTTTTTTCTCTTTCCTTTCCTTTGCTCCAGAAGGAAACAAGATGCATTAAGAGTTGGGGGTGAAAACTTTTGGAATTTGAAGATCAAGGTAAACTGTACTTAATTTGTGTCCCGGGAAACATGCAAGTATCTTCTGTTGCTTACAAAGGGCAGAACTAAATGGAAAAAAAATATTTCATCAAAATAAGAAAAATTTGGCCATCTTCATCATGTTCAAAAGTTTTAACCCCCCAGCTCTTAATGCATCTTATTTCCTTCTGGAGCATAAGTGAATGTTTGAACCTTTTTTAATAGTTGTGTTTGAGTGCCTCAATTGACCTCAGTATGAAAAGATGTAACTCAAAATCATACAGTCACTGCTCGAAAGGGTTCAAATATGCAAAAATGCAGGAAAACTGAAGAATCTGCAGGACCTTAAAATTTTTTCTGAAGAACAGTTCTCAGTTTAACTGTTCAGAACAAACAAGGGACTCATGAACAACCATCACAAAACAGAAAGACAAGGGTGCCCAAACTTTCGAGGCCCCACTGTACACCATACAGTGCAAGAATAAAACATTGCTAAAACCTGAAAACAATATAAGTAAATAAATAATTATACAGCCATAAACTAAAACAAAAACAAAACTAGGATTTGAGGATACTAGTTACATTTCAAGTCTGGAGAATCTTTAGTCAGACCAAAAAAAAAAAAAGGTTTGTGATTTGTAATGTAATTAAGATACAGGATCAACTATAGAAGCATTTTAAAATAACATTCAAATGTAAAAATTGAGTTTAAATGTAACAAATCACAAAAATACAAATTTACTTCAGGACATTTTAAGCTTGTAGTTTACAGTTAACAAGTACATTTTGTGATCATATTTTGTTCTTATTGTGATGCATGTCTGAGTGAAACTGCAGGTCTGGAATTCATTTTTGATAAAATGCTGATAATTGTTTGCTATTGCTGTGATCTCATTTGACTGACAGGTTTCCCTGCCTTCACATCATCAGACGAGAGAAGAGATGTTTTTGTGAGGGAAAGAGATAGTTATTTTCATTAAAGATCACATTCATTTTTGGAAATAAATTATGTACCCTGATAAATCAATCTCAGTGTAACTGCTGTAGAGTATAATGATACTAACACTAGTTTCTCCAGCTTGAATTGTGTGTTCATCAGTAGATCACTGAGGTTTTTCACTCCAGAGTCTCCTAGTTTATTCCCGCTCAGGTTCAGTTCTCTCAGGTGTGATGGGTTTGATTTCAGAGCTGAAGTCACAGCAGAACAACCTTCTTCTGTCAAATAACAGCGGCTTAACCTACATTGAGAGAAAGAGAGAAGATAGAAGAAAACTATTTATTACTTAGGCTATATTGTGATAAATAGAGAAGATAGGGGAGAGTTTTTTGTTGATTTTGTGTAGTTTTCCACAATTTGGTCTTCAAAACAGAAAAACAAATTAATTAAAGTTATTAATTTAATTAAAGTTGTTAATTTAATCAAATAATTTACACTTCTCATGATTTATGTACAATTTGTGCTGATTCTTGATAGAAATACAATGAAGTTTTAATTCCTAACATCCTTGTGTGAAAGGTGTGAAAATCTTTCATCTTTTTATTTCTGTCATATAATTCTTATTTCATCTTTTGTCTAAAACTGAGCATATTGTCTAAAATATAAGTTCTGACTGCTGTGTATTTGTGTTTAAATTGATTCTGGTCTGTACATCACTACAACGTAAATGCATTCACTCTGCTCTGTCCAGTGACTTGATCAGCTTTGCTACACAGATTCAACTTTGCACATCTAAATAAAACTGTAGGTTTGTCTATGTGTGTAGATGTTGTAGATGATAATATTTCTCTGAATCAGGTAAGACTGAAGAAGCAATGCCTGCACAGAATAAAGCCCAGTCTGGACCGGTTCTGTTCAGTTGTGTTAGACATTCATTGATCTGGTTGTTAGATGGCAGAGAGATGATATAAAGCATCAATAAACACCATGAATATGTTCTGATACAGCAGCACAGAACTATTCTGTTGTGAAAACAAAACACAATGATTGTATAAAAGTGAAATTTTTGTGTATTTTTGGTTTTATTTGATGTGTTTATTGGATATTGGGTTGTGTATTTGACCTGCTATATGAGCAACAAGAAACACTCAAAACTTTCAAATGTTTAGATCACACAACAACTTACTTTACAAGTAAAATATACAGTATAGAATATAGACAGATTAACTATACAAAAATATATGAACATATATAAAAATATACAAATATATATAGTGCAACAAACAAGGTAACAGTCAGTGCCAACACATATTTATTTAAGCACAGAGCCAATTAAATTCAGTTAGCAACTAACCAGAAGTGCAAATGGCACTATATATATGAATATATTTATATGCATACGTGTATGCATATAAATATGTATATATAGTTTTTTACGGAGTGCTAAGTTGTAGTGTTTTGGTGCTGGTTCAGTGGTGACTGTTTTGAAGCAGGTGGGGAACAAGTAGAGGTTGAAAATGTGTGTGAAGACATCAGCCAGCTGTTCTGTGCAGACCCAGAGCACTCGGTCAGGAAGACCATCAGGGTCAGACACTTTCTGTGCATTCACCTGCTCAGGTAGAAGCACACCTCACTGGTTAAAAAAGAGAGAGGCAGGTCGTCGTGTGGGGCTCAGCTTTGATGTGCTTAAAGGGCTTCAGTTCATCTGTTCATTCATTCAGGTGTTACTGGTTGGTGGTCATTGTTTTTAAATTAGTCTTTAATCCTCAGTTTGTAGTCAGTAAACATGATCACATTCAGCAGTCACAGCAGAATTTAGAAACAAAATTTAACTAAAGTCTATTCAAAAATTGTATCACTCTATTCTAAGAAGGTTGGAAGCTGTATTAAAGGCAAACGATGGTAAACACATTAATAAAATACTGGCTATTTCTAATCTGTTCACATTATTTTCTCCAACCCCTGTGCACTTAAAAGGACAGTTCACACAAAAATGAAAATTACCCCATGATTTACTCACCCTCAAGCCATCCTAGATGTATATGAATTTTCTAATTTCAGACATATATAATCAGAGTTATAATAAAAATATCCTGGCTCTTCTAAGCTTTATAATGTGGGGTCAGACTCAAATGAGAATTAATAGATGACTGTAACATTACTAGTCATGTAACATGTGAAATGATGTAAGATACTCACATCAGTGTGTTGAGTGTACAGTGTTTATCCTGCAGTAGAGCAGAGATCTGATTCACTCCTGTGTCTCTTAGTTTACGTGAACTCAGATTCAGCTCTCTCAGGAGTAATGGGTTTTTACCCACAATTCCAGTCACATACTGACAGCCTTCATCTGCAGCAGGACCCAAAAACCTGCAGAAGAGAAGATGAAGCTGGAATCAATTCAATGTGCATTGCATCACAAAACATTTAAAGATTATCAAACATTGTTTGTAACGAAAAGCTCTAGTTCAAGTTTAAACAGTTGAACATATACAAATCATTTTTCAGAGAGACAAAAGTCAAAAGTAAATTCTTTAAAAGAAACTCAAATGATTCTCAAAAATGTGAAGATCTTTCTGGTTTTTAAGCAGGAGATGAGGAAAGTTAGCAAAGAGATAACTAGCTTGTGAGAGCTAAGCATTCATAGTGATATATTTAGTTGATCTTTTGATCCCGGCTCTTCCTATTATTATGTAGCATAATTCACCAAACACTGGACTAACACAAATGACGATAAAGAGTCAAGGCTGAATGTTTTTGTCCTCTGTGTGCAACACTGTGCTACACAGACATTAGTAATCAAACATATAGAGCATCGTAACAGACCAAACTAATAGAGCACAAATCACTTGCTCCAGTGTTTCCCAAACTGAGGAATAGTGTACATGTAACCCCTCTCTCCCGGGTCCTCACCGCTACACCTCGCACTCGCTCCGATGTAGTGTAGTGTTATGTAGTGTCAAAAGTGTACAAACAGAAAAATGTACCACTCGGTAGATGCTAATACTTATGACCAATAGGGTGTACACATAGACCTACGCTTTAATGTCAAGCAGGAATGTTAAAAGAAACGAATACAACGAGTAAAATGTGAACATTGTCATCAGCTATCTGAACAAGAGGTTATAAATCTAGTGCTGTATACGAAAAAAAGAAAGAAATTTAAATCAACTTTTATAAGAATATACCCAAATGGTCACGATTGGGGGTTTCCGCATTCATATGCTAATTTTCTTAGTGCTTGAGTTACACAGGGGTTCTGTGTGCACAACATTACTTTATTTTTGTGTGGAGCTTTAACAACCTCAAACTTTACTGAATTTCTAGTTTTAACCGAAATGATGAGATATGTTTCAGTTGAAAGTGTTAAACTGCACTAAAAAAAATAATATGCTATTTACTTAAAATTATAGTGCATCATTTTTGCATCCCTTTTCTTAAGTGAACAAATTTATTAGTTGGTGTAACACTATATTTTAAGTAGATTTTACTAATAAATTTAAGTTATTTCTACAATAAAAGTCTTGCTTACCCCATTATAAAATTTAAACTCATTTACATTGATAATTTTAAGTTTTTGTATTTTAAAATACCTAGGTTCTGTTCAGTACTTAAATTAGTTATATATAACAATGAGTGGAAGATATGACAGACAACTAGTGAATATTAAATTAAAAATATAATTTTTTACAAATGCAACTTAATATTTGCAAATGCAACTTAAAGTTGTTTGCGTGTGTGTTTGAGTGCAGTGAAGTGGTGAGTAATGTGTGGTGTTGTATGCTTTTTGACTTGCATGTGGTAGTTTCACAATGTTCTGTGGCATTAAAAATGCATTACAGTTTGTATCGATTGCTATCCCACAATTCATGAAACAATTCACCATTTTCTCACATCTATAAACACAACCTCAAAACTACACAGCAACTTCTGCAAACTTTAAACTTCCGGGTCAAAGTCAAACATTTTAGTCAAAAACATGTTCTCTTTTGTCAGACTCAAACTTTGGCCGCAGATGATACACAAACCTGAAGTTCAAGGTTTCAAAACAGTGTTACAAAAACCTCCTTTCGGGAAATAGGAATCCTTTTGCTAGTCAATGACTCTTACAGTATACGACATAAATAGAAGGATGCAGATACGGTAAAAATACAGCAATAAACTTTAAGAAAAGTTTACTTTCATTAAACTAGTGTAAAAGCTGATCTTACAGTAAATAGAAAAGCACTATATGTAAAAGGGCTAAGAAGAGAAAGGAGCAAAAGATCAAACAACTGATAGAAAAACACACATTGGGGAATACATGCCAGTTAAATATATTGTTTTAAATAAAAGAATATAATTTGGTTTTTTGAAATATTTAAACAATAGATGAATTGGATAGTAAATATACTTTTAACATAAAATATATAAAATAGAATAAAGATGTACAGGATTTGTCATTTTTAAACTTTTTTGCTTTTTAAATAGAGGTATTTTGGAACAGCTAAACTAGAGGCCCTGCAAAATGTCTTTTTCTGCTCTGTGTCTGAAAAAGCATAGATATGTGTAAGGTTTACGACCATAGCAAAGTCAAATAATTACTAATTCCACAGGTAGATTTGGTCCATATGTGAAATCACCATTTGTGTTTACACACACTTTTTTAAATGAAGCACAACAGACCACAGTTCTCAAATTACATTTCTACTAGGATGCATGGGTCCACAGAGTCATCTGTCCTGAACCATCTTTAATGGCTGAAGATAGAATCGAGGGTCTTTCTCTAGAAAGTATTTTTCTAAAAAAAAGATACATTTAACATCTAAACTTCACAGTCTGTGCTGTGACAAACAAACAAGCTCACATCCATATGTTTAAAAACCAAAATAAATATTATGGTTTTATTTTTAAACATACAGAGAAAGACTTTTTGGCATCATGTTTCATTTTGGTATAACAGACGCATATCCTTATGTGTGTGTGTGTGTGTGTGTGTGCGTGAGAGAGAGAGAGAGAGGGATGGTATTAAAACATTTGAGTTTTGAAGATCATGCTATAAAAATAAGAACTTTAAAAAAGAATCTAAAAGTGATTAATGTAACATCTAATATAATATAATTATATAATATAATATAATATCATATATATTATATAAATTAATATAGTATATAATATTATACAAAATATAAATACTATCATTAATATAGTTATCATTTTGTTGAAATTTAAGAAATCAGCGGACATCAGATGTAGTAGGGTACTGTTTATTTATTTAAACTTTACATTAATTTAGCTTTTGAAATAATGTACCCCATTTACTTACTTGAATCATCGCGGTCTGGAACTCCACCCTCCACTGTGAAGCACCCCCTCAGTTTCACATACAGGAGAATACCACTACGAGGACCTGTGAGATTTTGTTTATGATTTAACTTTAAAAACTGTATTCTAATTTTTACATTTTTATTATTTTATTTTTGGGGATATTTCATTCATGTTTGGACATCTCTTAGCAGTCTAAAAAATGTAAGAGATCATTTTTTTTATATTTATCATCAGAAATGTTTATTTTATATAATATATTATATATAATCACATTTTATTTGTTAAAATAAGATAATTTTTCTTTTTTTAAAAGAAGAGAATGGTGTGTTTTATAAGTTCGTTTAACTTAAATGTTGAATACTTTTTTTTTTTTTTTTAAATGAATGGAGTGCTTTAGTAGCATGATGTCATTATATAATTATTTATTTCCATATTCTTTAACCCCTGGAGTCGGGTGGGTTTTGGGGGGGACTGGAGATATTTTGGCATGCCCGACATTTGTGTTTTTTTCAGTACCTTAAAAAGCGTGTTAATGGCTAAAGGAATCTGAATATACTGTATTCATCCTGTGACGGGGCTACAAAAATATGTGAAACAGCATGAGAAAGCAGCACATTTATGCGGCAGTTTTGTTTAAAATATGTTTAAAATGTGTTTGATAAGCTCAATAAACATATGTTGAATACATGATTAAAATGTGCTTGATAAATAATTTGCTTTGGTTTAGTAACATGTCTGTTACTGCAATGTGTTTTATAAGTTTGATAAACTTAAATGGTGAATACTTGTTTAAAATGTATGTTCTGCTTTAGTAACATGATATTACTATGGATATATTGTGCTTGATGCATATATGATTTAATGAGGCTTCAATTTGTACATTTGTATAGTGCTACAGATATTACACTGATATAACAAGGTAAATGTGGTTTATGATGAAATTTATTGGGCTAGTCATAATTCAGATCTGCTTAAAACTACCAAATTTGCGTCACGTTTACGCATAAGAATTTTTATTGTGTGTGTGGGTGGTAGGTGTAGAAGAATAAAAAATGTATAGTTATACAGCTTTTGAAAAGAATCAATTAAACTACATGATCTTTAGAATGTTTACTATATTGGTAGGTTTAAGGGGTGACACTTTTCAATATAAAAAATCAGTAATATGATGTAAATATGAATAAAAAAAAAGGTTCTAAATATAATGTAGAAAGTAATGTTGTGACAATTAATGTGAATTGAATTGAACTGTGTCGGTGACGTGTCCGAGGGTCTAATGGCCCATATCACGTTCGACCTCAGCTGATTATATATTTTTTTCCCCAATCCTGGTAAAATGTATATTTTTAGTGATGACTAAAACTATTGTAAATGTTTTGTTTTATATTGTGTGTGAATGTATAATTATTTTTTATTTTCATTTAAAAGAAGAAAATAAGACTTGGAGACTGAAGATTGAATGTGTACACGTGCGTGAGAGGGAGAGAGAGGGGTGCAGAGAGAGACATAAGATGCAACGTAATACCCCGCGCACGTGGTCCACAGATAATAATCTCTACAGCATGAGAGAGAAAGTTAGAGGAGAGACTTTAATATTGATGAATCATCGATCAATATCCAGGGAAATGACAAATAGATGCACATCGTATGGATACCTCACATTTTTTAACACAAGGTATAGTGTAAAGAGATGTAAATTAAATCTCTACAAAATTTACAGGAGTGGCTATGTGTAACTCACACACACACACACACACACACACACACACACACAAACACACACACATACACAGACAGACAGAGAGACAGAGGGGGAGAGAGGGGTGTAATGGGAGTCGTGTTTAGAAGTGTCAACTAGTACAATATACTAGTACTAAGAGTAGAATTTTTTATTATTAAATTTTTTATTTTAAAAACCTTTCATTATACAGTTTCTTTATTGGTTGTTTTATTTTCCATTTAATTATTACAATTTTATTTTAAAACCTTAATTATACAGTCTCTTTATTGATTGTTTTTTTATTTCCATTTTAATTATTAGGAGTTTGATTTTAATGCTTTATTATACGAGAAGTTTCTTTTATTGGTCGTTTTATTTCCATTTAATTATTAAAAATTTTTATTTTTAAAACCTTTTATTATACAACTTCTTTATTGATTGTTTTTTATTTCCATTTTAATTATTAGAAGATTTTATTTTAAACTTTTATTATACACCTTCTTTATTGGTTGTTTTATTTCCATTTAATTATTAGAATTTTTATTTAAAACCTTTATTAGGTATATCACTGTGAAACGATTTATATTATTTCTCTTATTATGATATGAACTCACATTCTCTTGTTCTTGGTTAATTTTTCTCGCACACTGTCTGTATTTTCACTGAGAAACCTTGCCAAGCAGAAATGAGTGTTATATGGCTTTCTCGGTGCCAAAGTCAGCATTTCCATCATCTCTTCATTCATTTCCTTCTCGGGGGTTTTATGTGAGTATAAGAAGTCCATGTCTATGTATTTTTCACAGCTCTTTTTCTGCTTTCCTCAGAAATCTGAGGGGGATCCTATTTATCTAAGCAAATCCAATCCGATGCCGCAGCTGGTGGGGAAACCCCACCCTACAAGGGACAGACCATAAAATCTTTTAGCTCTTTTTCTGATTTCCTCAGATATCCGGATTTTATTTTCACCGCGAGGACACCTGTCGCCGGATGTACCGGAGGTCCGGTGTCTATTTTTCAAACAGGTGACCGTAACACTTGTCATTAGGATAAGCCCTTATGACATTATATATTACGAAACAGATGACGGGTCACAGCTACCGATTATTCACGGATGGATAAATATGGAGTCATTTCACGGCTGATGATGTATAAACACGATTTATTACAATCACGTCATCACACATGTTGTAACAACACCTGTGACCATTAAAAGGTTAAAAGGTCAAGGTCAGGTGGGGCGGGGTCAAGGTCAAAAGGTCAAGGTCGGGTGGGGAGGGGGCAAGGTCAAAAGGTCAAGTTTGGTGACAGTATATCTACTACTATCAATTATTATATGATGCAAAAACAACATGACAGAAGATTTTCCGAAAGTAAACACACGACATTTCTCATGCGAGGTAATAACAGCACTGTTTAGAGATGTTGCTGCAGAACACTGTTGAGGGACACATAGAGGAAGCCTATTTCACACAAGCTCTCTCTCTCTCTGTGTGTCTCTGTCTCTCTCGCTCTCTTTTTAATAACTTCATTAATAACTGCATTAGAATGCTATCAACTGCTCAAGCCTCCATTACCAGCTGTAAAATGATGTTTTGGAACTAGCAAAAGAGGCATTGGATGAGATGCGGAAGAAATAATCCTACTCAAAACAGTGATTTAAAACAAAAAATGGATGAATCCCTTTAAATATATCAAGTGATCGCGATGTCTTGAGGTGTGGTATCCATAGTATAAGTGGAATAATTGACTGCGGGACGCTGAATTATTAGAAAAATAATGCACACCTTAGGTGTAATGGCCATTCCACATCACATCCAGGTGTGCATTATTTTTCTAATAATTCAACGGCCCGTCGTCAATTATTCCTTACATAATATAATGTAATATTTTATATATAATATAAATAATTCACATGCTGACAGGTGCCATTGTAAGTTCATTCATTCATTGGTTCTGAATTAATGAATCATGGCTCGTTGA